>NW_026974203.1:0-134128 GCF_037042905.1 Lytechinus pictus | reverse complement strand
AATGAAAGACCGGGCTCATTTGCATACGGACCGCGCCGCACCGGACCCGGACGCGGTGTATAAATAGGGCGATTGGGACGGGCCAATCGCATTAGCAATCGAATATCTAATCGGTGCACACGCTTCGTTACATTCTTCACATACCAGCTTACATTCATCATGGCTCCAACAGGTCAAGTTGCCAAGAAAGGTTCCAAGAAAGCAGTCAAGGCCCCCCGGCCCAGCGGTGGCAAGAAGAGGCACAGGAAAAGGAAGGAGAGCTACGGAATCTACATCTACAAAGTCCTTAAGCAGGTTCACCCTGATACCGGAATTTCTAGCCGGGCCATGACGATCATGAACAGCTTCGTCAACGACATCTTCGAGCGGATTGCCGGCGAATCTTCTCGGCTGGCCCAATACAACAAGAAATCTACCATCAGCAGTCGTGAGATACAGACCGCCGTGCGCCTTCTTCTTCCAGGGGAGCTTGCTAAGCACGCCGTGAGTGAGGGCACCAAAGCGGTGACGAAGTATACCACATCTAAATAGAGGGAGTTCTACTCTTCATGTACAAACAACGGCCCTTTTCAGGGCCACACAAATATTCAAGAAAGAATGCATTATGTAGTATGAAGGAATAAATAAGCATATGAATGAACGGTCGAATAAATTAAACGAATGAAATTGTAAGTAATAATAATAGAGTAAAATGTAAGAAAATATGACAGATGAAAATGAATCTGTTGTGAAAATCAAGTTCGTGTGTACTGGGAAAGGTGCCGATGATAAGGAATGATCATGAATGATTATGCGTTTGAGAATGCATGCATGCATGCTATAGCATGCTATAAATGAATACTGAAAAAATGAATACTGAATGGGGGGGGGGTATAAAGACGGAGATACGGGATGCAAAGCAAATCCAAATTAGCATTTAATTTGCGTATGTTATTGACAAGACCGGGGTCTTGATTTTTCATTGACTCATGATGTCCCCGTTCCCTAGTTTCTTACATGTTGTTACCTTCTCAAAAAAAAAACCATCCAGAATCGGTCGCCCCGTGAATTTAGTTTACTATTACCGTAGTGAAATTCGTCACCCCTTTGGTGCCTTTACTCACGCAGTGCCGTTGTGCACAGCGCCACCACCATACCACGCTTCGCGCGTTATGACAATAGAGCAACACAACTGACCAATCACGAGAGCTCTGCGGACGGTGCCGTTGGGTTTGGGATCTCTCGGAGCTCTTATAAATAGCGGTCATATTTTCAGCGGCAGTCACTCATCTCGTCTTCTACGTTCGATTCGCAGACTTACCATCAGACAAGTAACCAACCATGGCACGCACCAAGCAGACGGCTCGCAAATCTACCGGAGGGAAGGCTCCCAGAAAGCAGTTGGCAACCAAGGCGGCCAGGAAGAGTGCCCCAGCCACCGGGGGAGTTAAAAAGCCACATAGGTACAGGCCTGGAACTGTCGCCCTGAGAGAGATTCGCCGCTACCAGAAGAGCACCGAGCTTCTGATCCGAAAACTCCCATTCCAGCGTCTAGTGAGGGAGATTGCCCAGGACTTCAAAACAGAGCTCCGCTTCCAGAGTTCCGCCGTGATGGCCCTTCAAGAAGCTAGCGAAGCCTATCTGGTCGGGCTATTTGAAGACACCAACCTGTGCGCCATCCATGCTAAGAGGGTTACCATCATGCCGAAAGATATCCAGCTGGCCCGTCGAATCCGTGGAGAACGCGCCTAGAGCGCCAATGCACTACAGCCTGTAGGGCATATAACCAAACGGCTCTTTTCAGAGCCACCATAACATCACGAAAGAATCACTGATATTATATGCAGTATATATGAATAATTGGTAAAAATAATGAATCCCTGGGGTAATTGAAATATTAAATAGATATAATGTACATCATACATATAACTTTGATCAAAATAGTGGTTGTGAGGGGGGGGGGGGTAATTACCTGTAGTCGCATGAAGAGTGAGTGCGTATGTCACATGCCACTGTCACTGCTTGTCCTTATCTTGTACCATGACATCCTCCTCCCTCTTTCCTATTGAAATACAAAAAAATATATAGGAAATAAATAAATTACTGATAAAATCACCATAACAGTATATACACGCAGTCTTTATCATTTTTATTATTTTTAATATATAAAACAAACGTGGAATCACAAGCCTTCGCTTTCGGTTGTTTGATGATTTTGAAAGTAGGATTTATATAAGTTAGTTGGTATACTTGTTCTAATAAATATATTCCAGGGGTACATACTTTTTTCAAGTAGATCTCTTTGTAATTTTATTTGAATAAGAATTCACTTGCTATTCTGTTAATGAAATATAAAGTCAAAATAGATTCATGTATTCGTTATTGTATCGTATTTTGTTCAGGTAGGTATATCATGCAGCCATATTGCCACACAGTACACCACGAGCTTCCAAAACTGAGTTGTGTGTTCGATTATTTGAGGGATCATAATAAATTTTGGTGTGCACGTCATTATAATTTTTTCAAGAAAATGAAATAAATGGTGCACAGGAAAAGGTAGGGTTAGGGATAGTAAACAGATGAGAAGGATTCGCCGCAAGATGGCAGCAGTCACAAATATTGATTTTTGTTTCAGAGGCCGGACTGGCGACGGCGGTCAGCGAACCGTTGATTGGACAATAGTCGCAATACCCCGGCGGTAAATGCGAACGCCACATCGCGTATAAAAAGGCAGAAAAAAGCGCTGAGGAGTCATTACACGAATGCACACTGCTCCTGTCTGATCTTCAACTCGCTATCGGTTCATCTCATCAGTAAAACATCATGTCTGGAAGAGGAAAGAGTGGAAAGGCCCGAACCAAGGCAAAGACTCGCTCATCCCGTGCTGGTCTTCAGTTCCCAGTGGGACGTGTTCACCGATTTCTTCGAAAGGGCAGCTATGCACAGAGGGTAGGCGCTGGAGCACCCGTCTACATGGCTGCAGTACTGGAGTACCTGACTGCCGAAATCTTGGAACTCGCCGGTAATGCTGCTCGTGACAACAAGAAGTCTAGGATCATCCCTCGTCACCTTCAGCTCGCCGTACGCAACGACGAGGAACTGAACAAACTCTTGGGTGGTGTGACAATCGCACAAGGTGGCGTACTGCCAAACATCCAAGCCGTGTTGCTTCCAAAGAAAACCGCTAAATCAAGCTAGTTTGCCTCGGCGAACCCCCATTTCAACGGCCCTTATCAGGGCCACCAAATATTCACGAAAGAATTGTTTTTTTTTTCATTGGTATCCATCCCTCTTTCTCTCTCACTAACTCTATACAGATAAGGTACATGATGTGACTGATAAGAAAGATGAATTATGTCCAGTCATTTTAAGGATTTCAAATGAATACTGACAAATAATTTAGAAGATAAATGATGTCAAATAACTAAATTGAGTTCAGGGAGGCTCAACATGTTAATTTGAATAGAATTCCTAACAATTTAGTAACATGAAATTTCAAATAACGGGGGTGCGCTGGAAGGAATAATATGCATAGACGTAGAAGAAGAAGAAGTAGTAGTAGTAGTAGTAGTAGTAGTAAGAGTAGTAGTAGTAGTAGTAAGAGTAGTAGTAGTAATAGTAGTAAGAGTAGTAGTAGTAGTAGTAGTAGTAAGAGTAGTAATAGTAGTAGTAGTAGTAGTAGTAGTAGTAGTGGTATGTCAAACTCAGGAAGTCCTAAACTATCGTCATAACGAGTGCCAAAGTTTCTTCAATCATTCAGATTACAGTAAATGTCACACATTCTTGATGTCGACCAACGCCCCCTTGTGGCGAGTTTTTCCTAGTCTCGGTGTTCTGGCATTAAAATCAGTGGCTGTATTTACTACGCCATGATGGTAATACCGAACAAAGATTTTTTAAATGTTTTATCAATGATAGCATGCGGACGAATATAAAAGGACATGTGCATGTTTATGGGCGAAAAATCTGTAAAAAATAATAATGATATAGAAATATCGTTACAAATTGCCTTCGAAAAGGAAAATAACGGGAGGGGTATTTGGTAATAATAAGTAGAAGAAGAATAATAGGAAGAGGAAGAACAGGGAAAAGGGAAGAGGAAGAAGAATCTACTCATGTTAGCAGAAGCCCTAGTAAAATGGGCAACACAGTAGTGGGGCGGGCAGGCTGGGGAGGTTTCCTACCACGTACGCAACCATGACGTATAATGATCATTTCGCGGTGAGGCGGGCACTTGTTTTGTTCACGCCGCAACTGTACAGACGTATACCAAAATGGCTGAGAAGGACACCAAGAATGCTCCTAAGAAGAAACCAGCGACCCATCCGCCTGCTGCTGAGATGGTTATGACAGCAATCACCGAACTGAAGGAGCGGAATGGATCTTCGCTGCAGGCAATCAAGAAGTACATCGAGCAGAACTTCGATGTCCAGATGGACCGACAGCTCATATTCATCAAGAGGGCTCTGAAGGCTGGTGTGGTGAAGGGCAAACTTACGCAGACGAAGGGTAAAGGTGCTTCGGGGTCATTCAAGTTGAATGTGCAAGCAGCCAAGGCACAGGCAGTGGAGAAGGCCAAGAAGGAAAAGGAGAAGGTCAAGAAGGAGAAAGAGAAGGAGAAGGCCAAGGCGAAAGCTGCAGCCCAGAAGGAGAAAAAGCAGAAGGCAGCCGCCGCTAAGAAGGCAAAGGCAGCACCAAAGAAAGTGAAGAAGCCAGTGAAGAAGACTACTGAGAAGAAAGAGAAGAAAAAGACACCAAAGAAGAAAGTCCCTGCCAAGAAATCGACACCCAAGAAGGCGACCAAGAAGGCGGTAGCCAAGAAACCAAAGGCTTCGAACCCCAAGAAACCCGCGGCAAAGAAGGTGACAAAGAAATCCAAGTGATTTCTGGATAGCCACTTTCCAGTGCCAACCAAACGGCTCTTTTCAGAGCCACCACATTTCCATGAAAGAATACTTGTCTTAATGAAATAATAATAACAGTAATAATAACAACAAAAATAATAATGATAATAAACATTATTTATAGTATGAACCAATTCTGTGACCACTCGCACTGGTATAAGTCGGATTCTAATGCAAAAAAATTAAAGAATGAAGATTATATATTTATTAAATGGCTAGGTAATTGGACACTATTATCATATTATAAGAAGGAGGAACAAGGGGGCGGGATGTGAATGACATATAAGGTATAAAAATGTATATGAAACTAATTATATATGAAGTTAACATATATCGTGGAAAAAAAAATAACACGAAGAGAAAGGAAGAAAACGTAAGAAATAAATAATGCAAAGAAAATGAACTGGAGAGGGAGATCGGTATTATTGATGAAATTTAAGATGTTGCCTTATATTTGAGTACTATTGACAATATCTTCCGAGAATTATGCATTTTGTTTTTTCCTAAGGGTCATTATTCCGTGCGTTTTCAGGGCGGGGGGGGGGGAGGGACTCTTTCAGAAATCATATCGGCGTCGGCACAAGGGGGCGCTCTGACGTGAGTGCCATTCGCCGCCGGGTCGGCGCGGTGACGAGTTTCGTCACCCACGTCCGCAATCTGACCACAATAGCCGCTGTTCTCGCAAATTACCTCATTCGCTCAGCGTAACATCCAGTCTTCAGTATCGTACACAACTAGCTCTCATAAATCAAGATGTCAGGTCGCGGAAAAGGAGGAAAGGGTCTTGGAAAGGGTGGTGCCAAGCGTCATCGCAAGGTTCTACGAGACAACATCCAAGGTATCACGAAGCCTGCTATCCGCCGTCTAGCAAGAAGAGGTGGAGTCAAAAGAATCTCTGGTCTCATCTACGAAGAGACACGCGGTGTACTGAAAGTCTTCTTGGAGAATGTCATCCGTGATGCCGTCACCTACTGTGAGCACGCCAAGCGGAAGACTGTCACAGCCATGGACGTGGTCTATGCACTGAAAAGGCAGGGCCGCACCCTGTACGGTTTTGGCGGCTAGTCTAACCCTACGGTTATGGCTAGAAATAACGGCTCTTTTCAGAGCCACCACATGATCAAGAAAGAATGTTGTTGATTTAAAGTAGATGAATGATGATAATCAGTACTATAATAATATAAATCAATTTAGGAATTACTATAAATCTAATCTTTTCATACTTACATTATCATCATATAGTATCAAATTACCATTGCCTTATATACAGAGTGAGAATGACATGTGAGTAGCCAAAGAGGTGCTATTACATAGCAACAAGGTGCCAAAAAATGCCGGTTTTATTTTTCGTGACCAATAAAGAAGAAAAAATATTAATCATGTATCGCTGTGCTCTAACATTGGTAGACTACGTTTTGATCATAAGCTAGGAATAACACGGCAGCAATACCAATATGTATGTATCACGTGCGTCCAAAGGAAATAAACGACAATGATATAGATATAAATCATTACTTCTTATGCAAAGTCTTAATTTCTTTCAATCGATCGAACGGCTGTAGATATACTTGGGATGGGGTGAGGTAGGAAGAGAAATGGGGGGGGGGGAGAGAATGAGTAGCATAAAAAAAGAAAGAATTGAAGAAAAAAAAGAGATAAAAGACGGCCTCCGCCCCTAATTATCCAGGTCGCTCTTTAGTCAGATTTTGCTACCTGAAAAAACCCGGCTAAACTCCTTATTTTAATTTCAGTACAAACAGATAATAAAGTGTGTTTCCCCCAATATCATTAAAAGCATGACATTTTCACGAAGGGTTTAGACTGTAATAGAGAAATGAATTGATATTTATCGAGGTGCATTTAAAAATACATAAATTTCTATTTTGACTGGTTCACATGAAGGCATTTTCCTATGTCCTGATGAAAAAAAAATTAATGAGTAAAACTGAAGAAAATATCACAATATTCAATTTTCATTACCCTCACTTAAAAACGAGGTTTTATTTTTTGAAAATTCACCAGGAAAGGGGGATTATTTTCATTCGACCTGATAATAATATTATTGTACAAGCTGTAACGACATATCGCCATTTTTCGTCAGTACTACATCACATCAGGTCGTCACTTTCCTACGTGGATATTAATTTAAAAGCATACTTCGCTCAGCATGTATCTATTATGATATCGTGCTTAACAACAAACTGGGATGTTGTCCTGAATAATATCTCGTTGAAAATACTATTATTAATTTTCAAAAGAGTTTTCACTGATCCCAAAAATAATAAGTTTGCCGGTCATACAAAAATAATAAGATAAAATCACCACACTCATTGCATAATAACACTTTGTCGCCATCTCTCGACCAGGGGCAGTACAGGCGCCCATTGGCCAATGAAAGACCGGGCTCATTTGCATACGGACCGCGCCGCACCGGACCCGGACGCGGTGTATAAATAGGGCGATTGGGACGGGCCAATCGCATTAGCAATCGAATATCTAATCGGTGCACACGCTTCGTTACATTCTTCACATACCAGCTTACATTCATCATGGCTCCAACAGGTCAAGTTGCCAAGAAAGGTTCCAAGAAAGCAGTCAAGGCCCCCCGGCCCAGCGGTGGCAAGAAGAGGCACAGGAAAAGGAAGGAGAGCTACGGAATCTACATCTACAAAGTCCTTAAGCAGGTTCACCCTGATACCGGAATTTCTAGCCGGGCCATGACGATCATGAACAGCTTCGTCAACGACATCTTCGAGCGGATTGCCGGCGAATCTTCTCGGCTGGCCCAATACAACAAGAAATCTACCATCAGCAGTCGTGAGATACAGACCGCCGTGCGCCTTCTTCTTCCAGGGGAGCTTGCTAAGCACGCCGTGAGTGAGGGCACCAAAGCGGTGACGAAGTATACCACATCTAAATAGAGGGAGTTCTACTCTTCATGTACAAACAACGGCCCTTTTCAGGGCCACACAAATATTCAAGAAAGAATGCATTATGTAGTATGAAGGAATAAATAAGCATATGAATGAACGGTCGAATAAATTAAACGAATGAAATTGTAAGTAATAATAATAGAGTAAAATGTAAGAAAATATGACAGATGAAAATGAATCTGTTGTGAAAATCAAGTTCGTGTGTACTGGGAAAGGTGCCGATGATAAGGAATGATCATGAATGATTATGCGTTTGAGAATGCATGCATGCATGCTATAGCATGCTATAAATGAATACTGAAAAATGAATACTGAATGGGGGGGGGGTATAAAGACGGAGATACGGGATGCAAAGCAAATCCAAATTAGCATTTAATTTGCGTATGTTATTGACAAGACCGGGGTCTTGATTTTTCATTGACTCATGATGTCCCCGTTCCCTAGTTTCTTACATGTTGTTACCTTCTCAAAAAAAAAACCATCCAGAATCGGTCGCCCCGTGAATTTAGTTTACTATTACCGTAGTGAAATTCGTCACCCCTTTGGTGCCTTTACTCACGCAGTGCCGTTGTGCACAGCGCCACCACCATACCACGCTTCGCGCGTTATGACAATAGAGCAACACAACTGACCAATCACGAGAGCTCTGCGGACGGTGCCGTTGGGTTTGGGATCTCTCGGAGCTCTTATAAATAGCGGTCATATTTTCAGCGGCAGTCACTCATCTCGTCTTCTACGTTCGATTCGCAGACTTACCATCAGACAAGTAACCAACCATGGCACGCACCAAGCAGACGGCTCGCAAATCTACCGGAGGGAAGGCTCCCAGAAAGCAGTTGGCAACCAAGGCGGCCAGGAAGAGTGCCCCAGCCACCGGGGGAGTTAAAAAGCCACATAGGTACAGGCCTGGAACTGTCGCCCTGAGAGAGATTCGCCGCTACCAGAAGAGCACCGAGCTTCTGATCCGAAAACTCCCATTCCAGCGTCTAGTGAGGGAGATTGCCCAGGACTTCAAAACAGAGCTCCGCTTCCAGAGTTCCGCCGTGATGGCCCTTCAAGAAGCTAGCGAAGCCTATCTGGTCGGGCTATTTGAAGACACCAACCTGTGCGCCATCCATGCTAAGAGGGTTACCATCATGCCGAAAGATATCCAGCTGGCCCGTCGAATCCGTGGAGAACGCGCCTAGAGCGCCAATGCACTACAGCCTGTAGGGCATATAACCAAACGGCTCTTTTCAGAGCCACCATAACATCACGAAAGAATCACTGATATTATATGCAGTATATATGAATAATTGGTAAAAATAATGAATCCCTGGGGTAATTGAAATATTAAATAGATATAATGTACATCATACATATAACTTTGATCAAAATAGTGGTTGTGAGGGGGGGGGGGGTAATTACCTGTAGTCGCATGAAGAGTGAGTGCGTATGTCACATGCCACTGTCACTGCTTGTCCTTATCTTGTACCATGACATCCTCCTCCCTCTTTCCTATTGAAATACAAAAAAATATATAGGAAATAAATAAATTACTGATAAAATCACCATAACAGTATATACACGCAGTCTTTATCATTTTTATTATTTTTAATATATAAAACAAACGTGGAATCACAAGCCTTCGCTTTCGGTTGTTTGATGATTTTGAAAGTAGGATTTATATAAGTTAGTTGGTATACTTGTTCTAATAAATATATTCCAGGGGTACATACTTTTTTCAAGTAGATCTCTTTGTAATTTTATTTGAATAAGAATTCACTTGCTATTCTGTTAATGAAATATAAAGTCAAAATAGATTCATGTATTCGTTATTGTATCGTATTTTGTTCAGGTAGGTATATCATGCAGCCATATTGCCACACAGTACACCACGAGCTTCCAAAACTGAGTTGTGTGTTCGATTATTTGAGGGATCATAATAAATTTTGGTGTGCACGTCATTATAATTTTTTCAAGAAAATGAAATAAATGGTGCACAGGAAAAGGTAGGGTTAGGGATAGTAAACAGATGAGAAGGATTCGCCGCAAGATGGCAGCAGTCACAAATATTGATTTTTGTTTCAGAGGCCGGACTGGCGACGGCGGTCAGCGAACCGTTGATTGGACAATAGTCGCAATACCCCGGCGGTAAATGCGAACGCCACATCGCGTATAAAAAGGCAGAAAAAAGCGCTGAGGAGTCATTACACGAATGCACACTGCTCCTGTCTGATCTTCAACTCGCTATCGGTTCATCTCATCAGTAAAACATCATGTCTGGAAGAGGAAAGAGTGGAAAGGCCCGAACCAAGGCAAAGACTCGCTCATCCCGTGCTGGTCTTCAGTTCCCAGTGGGACGTGTTCACCGATTTCTTCGAAAGGGCAGCTATGCACAGAGGGTAGGCGCTGGAGCACCCGTCTACATGGCTGCAGTACTGGAGTACCTGACTGCCGAAATCTTGGAACTCGCCGGTAATGCTGCTCGTGACAACAAGAAGTCTAGGATCATCCCTCGTCACCTTCAGCTCGCCGTACGCAACGACGAGGAACTGAACAAACTCTTGGGTGGTGTGACAATCGCACAAGGTGGCGTACTGCCAAACATCCAAGCCGTGTTGCTTCCAAAGAAAACCGCTAAATCAAGCTAGTTTGCCTCGGCGAACCCCCATTTCAACGGCCCTTATCAGGGCCACCAAATATTCACGAAAGAATTGTTTTTTTTTTCATTGGTATCCATCCCTCTTTCTCTCTCACTAACTCTATACAGATAAGGTACATGATGTGACTGATAAGAAAGATGAATTATGTCCAGTCATTTTAAGGATTTCAAATGAATACTGACAAATAATTTAGAAGATAAATGATGTCAAATAACTAAATTGAGTTCAGGGAGGCTCAACATGTTAATTTGAATAGAATTCCTAACAATTTAGTAACATGAAATTTCAAATAACGGGGGTGCGCTGGAAGGAATAATATGCATAGACGTAGAAGAAGAAGAAGTAGTAGTAGTAGTAGTAGTAGTAGTAAGAGTAGTAGTAGTAGTAGTAAGAGTAGTAGTAGTAATAGTAGTAAGAGTAGTAGTAGTAGTAGTAGTAGTAAGAGTAGTAATAGTAGTAGTAGTAGTAGTAGTAGTAGTAGTAGTAGTAGTGGTATGTCAAACTCAGGAAGTCCTAAACTATCGTCATAACGAGTGCCAAAGTTTCTTCAATCATTCAGATTACAGTAAATGTCACACATTCTTGATGTCGACCAACGCCCCCTTGTGGCGAGTTTTTCCTAGTCTCGGTGTTCTGGCATTAAAATCAGTGGCTGTATTTACTACGCCATGATGGTAATACCGAACAAAGATTTTTTAAATGTTTTATCAATGATAGCATGCGGACGAATATAAAAGGACATGTGCATGTTTATGGGCGAAAAATCTGTAAAAAATAATAATGATATAGAAATATCGTTACAAATTGCCTTCGAAAAGGAAAATAACGGGAGGGGTATTTGGTAATAATAAGTAGAAGAAGAATAATAGGAAGAGGAAGAACAGGGAAAAGGGAAGAGGAAGAAGAATCTACTCATGTTAGCAGAAGCCCTAGTAAAATGGGCAACACAGTAGTGGGGCGGGCAGGCTGGGGAGGTTTCCTACCACGTACGCAACCATGACGTATAATGATCATTTCGCGGTGAGGCGGGCACTTGTTTTGTTCACGCCGCAACTGTACAGACGTATACCAAAATGGCTGAGAAGGACACCAAGAATGCTCCTAAGAAGAAACCAGCGACCCATCCGCCTGCTGCTGAGATGGTTATGACAGCAATCACCGAACTGAAGGAGCGGAATGGATCTTCGCTGCAGGCAATCAAGAAGTACATCGAGCAGAACTTCGATGTCCAGATGGACCGACAGCTCATATTCATCAAGAGGGCTCTGAAGGCTGGTGTGGTGAAGGGCAAACTTACGCAGACGAAGGGTAAAGGTGCTTCGGGGTCATTCAAGTTGAATGTGCAAGCAGCCAAGGCACAGGCAGTGGAGAAGGCCAAGAAGGAAAAGGAGAAGGTCAAGAAGGAGAAAGAGAAGGAGAAGGCCAAGGCGAAAGCTGCAGCCCAGAAGGAGAAAAAGCAGAAGGCAGCCGCCGCTAAGAAGGCAAAGGCAGCACCAAAGAAAGTGAAGAAGCCAGTGAAGAAGACTACTGAGAAGAAAGAGAAGAAAAAGACACCAAAGAAGAAAGTCCCTGCCAAGAAATCGACACCCAAGAAGGCGACCAAGAAGGCGGTAGCCAAGAAACCAAAGGCTTCGAACCCCAAGAAACCCGCGGCAAAGAAGGTGACAAAGAAATCCAAGTGATTTCTGGATAGCCACTTTCCAGTGCCAACCAAACGGCTCTTTTCAGAGCCACCACATTTCCATGAAAGAATACTTGTCTTAATGAAATAATAATAACAGTAATAATAACAACAAAAATAATAATGATAATAAACATTATTTATAGTATGAACCAATTCTGTGACCACTCGCACTGGTATAAGTCGGATTCTAATGCAAAAAAATTAAAGAATGAAGATTATATATTTATTAAATGGCTAGGTAATTGGACACTATTATCATATTATAAGAAGGAGGAACAAGGGGGCGGGATGTGAATGACATATAAGGTATAAAAATGTATATGAAACTAATTATATATGAAGTTAACATATATCGTGGAAAAAAAAATAACACGAAGAGAAAGGAAGAAAACGTAAGAAATAAATAATGCAAAGAAAATGAACTGGAGAGGGAGATCGGTATTATTGATGAAATTTAAGATGTTGCCTTATATTTGAGTACTATTGACAATATCTTCCGAGAATTATGCATTTTGTTTTTTCCTAAGGGTCATTATTCCGTGCGTTTTCAGGGCGGGGGGGGGGGAGGGACTCTTTCAGAAATCATATCGGCGTCGGCACAAGGGGGCGCTCTGACGTGAGTGCCATTCGCCGCCGGGTCGGCGCGGTGACGAGTTTCGTCACCCACGTCCGCAATCTGACCACAATAGCCGCTGTTCTCGCAAATTACCTCATTCGCTCAGCGTAACATCCAGTCTTCAGTATCGTACACAACTAGCTCTCATAAATCAAGATGTCAGGTCGCGGAAAAGGAGGAAAGGGTCTTGGAAAGGGTGGTGCCAAGCGTCATCGCAAGGTTCTACGAGACAACATCCAAGGTATCACGAAGCCTGCTATCCGCCGTCTAGCAAGAAGAGGTGGAGTCAAAAGAATCTCTGGTCTCATCTACGAAGAGACACGCGGTGTACTGAAAGTCTTCTTGGAGAATGTCATCCGTGATGCCGTCACCTACTGTGAGCACGCCAAGCGGAAGACTGTCACAGCCATGGACGTGGTCTATGCACTGAAAAGGCAGGGCCGCACCCTGTACGGTTTTGGCGGCTAGTCTAACCCTACGGTTATGGCTAGAAATAACGGCTCTTTTCAGAGCCACCACATGATCAAGAAAGAATGTTGTTGATTTAAAGTAGATGAATGATGATAATCAGTACTATAATAATATAAATCAATTTAGGAATTACTATAAATCTAATCTTTTCATACTTACATTATCATCATATAGTATCAAATTACCATTGCCTTATATACAGAGTGAGAATGACATGTGAGTAGCCAAAGAGGTGCTATTACATAGCAACAAGGTGCCAAAAAATGCCGGTTTTATTTTTCGTGACCAATAAAGAAGAAAAAATATTAATCATGTATCGCTGTGCTCTAACATTGGTAGACTACGTTTTGATCATAAGCTAGGAATAACACGGCAGCAATACCAATATGTATGTATCACGTGCGTCCAAAGGAAATAAACGACAATGATATAGATATAAATCATTACTTCTTATGCAAAGTCTTAATTTCTTTCAATCGATCGAACGGCTGTAGATATACTTGGGATGGGGTGAGGTAGGAAGAGAAATGGGGGGGGGGGAGAGAATGAGTAGCATAAAAAAAGAAAGAATTGAAGAAAAAAAAGAGATAAAAGACGGCCTCCGCCCCTAATTATCCAGGTCGCTCTTTAGTCAGATTTTGCTACCTGAAAAAACCCGGCTAAACTCCTTATTTTAATTTCAGTACAAACAGATAATAAAGTGTGTTTCCCCCAATATCATTAAAAGCATGACATTTTCACGAAGGGTTTAGACTGTAATAGAGAAATGAATTGATATTTATCGAGGTGCATTTAAAAATACATAAATTTCTATTTTGACTGGTTCACATGAAGGCATTTTCCTATGTCCTGATGAAAAAAAAATTAATGAGTAAAACTGAAGAAAATATCACAATATTCAATTTTCATTACCCTCACTTAAAAACGAGGTTTTATTTTTTGAAAATTCACCAGGAAAGGGGGATTATTTTCATTCGACCTGATAATAATATTATTGTACAAGCTGTAACGACATATCGCCATTTTTCGTCAGTACTACATCACATCAGGTCGTCACTTTCCTACGTGGATATTAATTTAAAAGCATACTTCGCTCAGCATGTATCTATTATGATATCGTGCTTAACAACAAACTGGGATGTTGTCCTGAATAATATCTCGTTGAAAATACTATTATTAATTTTCAAAAGAGTTTTCACTGATCCCAAAAATAATAAGTTTGCCGGTCATACAAAAATAATAAGATAAAATCACCACACTCATTGCATAATAACACTTTGTCGCCATCTCTCGACCAGGGGCAGTACAGGCGCCCATTGGCCAATGAAAGACCGGGCTCATTTGCATACGGACCGCGCCGCACCGGACCCGGACGCGGTGTATAAATAGGGCGATTGGGACGGGCCAATCGCATTAGCAATCGAATATCTAATCGGTGCACACGCTTCGTTACATTCTTCACATACCAGCTTACATTCATCATGGCTCCAACAGGTCAAGTTGCCAAGAAAGGTTCCAAGAAAGCAGTCAAGGCCCCCCGGCCCAGCGGTGGCAAGAAGAGGCACAGGAAAAGGAAGGAGAGCTACGGAATCTACATCTACAAAGTCCTTAAGCAGGTTCACCCTGATACCGGAATTTCTAGCCGGGCCATGACGATCATGAACAGCTTCGTCAACGACATCTTCGAGCGGATTGCCGGCGAATCTTCTCGGCTGGCCCAATACAACAAGAAATCTACCATCAGCAGTCGTGAGATACAGACCGCCGTGCGCCTTCTTCTTCCAGGGGAGCTTGCTAAGCACGCCGTGAGTGAGGGCACCAAAGCGGTGACGAAGTATACCACATCTAAATAGAGGGAGTTCTACTCTTCATGTACAAACAACGGCCCTTTTCAGGGCCACACAAATATTCAAGAAAGAATGCATTATGTAGTATGAAGGAATAAATAAGCATATGAATGAACGGTCGAATAAATTAAACGAATGAAATTGTAAGTAATAATAATAGAGTAAAATGTAAGAAAATATGACAGATGAAAATGAATCTGTTGTGAAAATCAAGTTCGTGTGTACTGGGAAAGGTGCCGATGATAAGGAATGATCATGAATGATTATGCGTTTGAGAATGCATGCATGCATGCTATAGCATGCTATAAATGAATACTGAAAAATGAATACTGAATGGGGGGGGGGTATAAAGACGGAGATACGGGATGCAAAGCAAATCCAAATTAGCATTTAATTTGCGTATGTTATTGACAAGACCGGGGTCTTGATTTTTCATTGACTCATGATGTCCCCGTTCCCTAGTTTCTTACATGTTGTTACCTTCTCAAAAAAAAAACCATCCAGAATCGGTCGCCCCGTGAATTTAGTTTACTATTACCGTAGTGAAATTCGTCACCCCTTTGGTGCCTTTACTCACGCAGTGCCGTTGTGCACAGCGCCACCACCATACCACGCTTCGCGCGTTATGACAATAGAGCAACACAACTGACCAATCACGAGAGCTCTGCGGACGGTGCCGTTGGGTTTGGGATCTCTCGGAGCTCTTATAAATAGCGGTCATATTTTCAGCGGCAGTCACTCATCTCGTCTTCTACGTTCGATTCGCAGACTTACCATCAGACAAGTAACCAACCATGGCACGCACCAAGCAGACGGCTCGCAAATCTACCGGAGGGAAGGCTCCCAGAAAGCAGTTGGCAACCAAGGCGGCCAGGAAGAGTGCCCCAGCCACCGGGGGAGTTAAAAAGCCACATAGGTACAGGCCTGGAACTGTCGCCCTGAGAGAGATTCGCCGCTACCAGAAGAGCACCGAGCTTCTGATCCGAAAACTCCCATTCCAGCGTCTAGTGAGGGAGATTGCCCAGGACTTCAAAACAGAGCTCCGCTTCCAGAGTTCCGCCGTGATGGCCCTTCAAGAAGCTAGCGAAGCCTATCTGGTCGGGCTATTTGAAGACACCAACCTGTGCGCCATCCATGCTAAGAGGGTTACCATCATGCCGAAAGATATCCAGCTGGCCCGTCGAATCCGTGGAGAACGCGCCTAGAGCGCCAATGCACTACAGCCTGTAGGGCATATAACCAAACGGCTCTTTTCAGAGCCACCATAACATCACGAAAGAATCACTGATATTATATGCAGTATATATGAATAATTGGTAAAAATAATGAATCCCTGGGGTAATTGAAATATTAAATAGATATAATGTACATCATACATATAACTTTGATCAAAATAGTGGTTGTGAGGGGGGGGGGGGTAATTACCTGTAGTCGCATGAAGAGTGAGTGCGTATGTCACATGCCACTGTCACTGCTTGTCCTTATCTTGTACCATGACATCCTCCTCCCTCTTTCCTATTGAAATACAAAAAAATATATAGGAAATAAATAAATTACTGATAAAATCACCATAACAGTATATACACGCAGTCTTTATCATTTTTATTATTTTTAATATATAAAACAAACGTGGAATCACAAGCCTTCGCTTTCGGTTGTTTGATGATTTTGAAAGTAGGATTTATATAAGTTAGTTGGTATACTTGTTCTAATAAATATATTCCAGGGGTACATACTTTTTTCAAGTAGATCTCTTTGTAATTTTATTTGAATAAGAATTCACTTGCTATTCTGTTAATGAAATATAAAGTCAAAATAGATTCATGTATTCGTTATTGTATCGTATTTTGTTCAGGTAGGTATATCATGCAGCCATATTGCCACACAGTACACCACGAGCTTCCAAAACTGAGTTGTGTGTTCGATTATTTGAGGGATCATAATAAATTTTGGTGTGCACGTCATTATAATTTTTTCAAGAAAATGAAATAAATGGTGCACAGGAAAAGGTAGGGTTAGGGATAGTAAACAGATGAGAAGGATTCGCCGCAAGATGGCAGCAGTCACAAATATTGATTTTTGTTTCAGAGGCCGGACTGGCGACGGCGGTCAGCGAACCGTTGATTGGACAATAGTCGCAATACCCCGGCGGTAAATGCGAACGCCACATCGCGTATAAAAAGGCAGAAAAAAGCGCTGAGGAGTCATTACACGAATGCACACTGCTCCTGTCTGATCTTCAACTCGCTATCGGTTCATCTCATCAGTAAAACATCATGTCTGGAAGAGGAAAGAGTGGAAAGGCCCGAACCAAGGCAAAGACTCGCTCATCCCGTGCTGGTCTTCAGTTCCCAGTGGGACGTGTTCACCGATTTCTTCGAAAGGGCAGCTATGCACAGAGGGTAGGCGCTGGAGCACCCGTCTACATGGCTGCAGTACTGGAGTACCTGACTGCCGAAATCTTGGAACTCGCCGGTAATGCTGCTCGTGACAACAAGAAGTCTAGGATCATCCCTCGTCACCTTCAGCTCGCCGTACGCAACGACGAGGAACTGAACAAACTCTTGGGTGGTGTGACAATCGCACAAGGTGGCGTACTGCCAAACATCCAAGCCGTGTTGCTTCCAAAGAAAACCGCTAAATCAAGCTAGTTTGCCTCGGCGAACCCCCATTTCAACGGCCCTTATCAGGGCCACCAAATATTCACGAAAGAATTGTTTTTTTTTTCATTGGTATCCATCCCTCTTTCTCTCTCACTAACTCTATACAGATAAGGTACATGATGTGACTGATAAGAAAGATGAATTATGTCCAGTCATTTTAAGGATTTCAAATGAATACTGACAAATAATTTAGAAGATAAATGATGTCAAATAACTAAATTGAGTTCAGGGAGGCTCAACATGTTAATTTGAATAGAATTCCTAACAATTTAGTAACATGAAATTTCAAATAACGGGGGTGCGCTGGAAGGAATAATATGCATAGACGTAGAAGAAGAAGAAGTAGTAGTAGTAGTAGTAGTAGTAGTAAGAGTAGTAGTAGTAGTAGTAAGAGTAGTAGTAGTAATAGTAGTAAGAGTAGTAGTAGTAGTAGTAGTAGTAAGAGTAGTAATAGTAGTAGTAGTAGTAGTAGTAGTAGTAGTAGTAGTAGTGGTATGTCAAACTCAGGAAGTCCTAAACTATCGTCATAACGAGTGCCAAAGTTTCTTCAATCATTCAGATTACAGTAAATGTCACACATTCTTGATGTCGACCAACGCCCCCTTGTGGCGAGTTTTTCCTAGTCTCGGTGTTCTGGCATTAAAATCAGTGGCTGTATTTACTACGCCATGATGGTAATACCGAACAAAGATTTTTTAAATGTTTTATCAATGATAGCATGCGGACGAATATAAAAGGACATGTGCATGTTTATGGGCGAAAAATCTGTAAAAAATAATAATGATATAGAAATATCGTTACAAATTGCCTTCGAAAAGGAAAATAACGGGAGGGGTATTTGGTAATAATAAGTAGAAGAAGAATAATAGGAAGAGGAAGAACAGGGAAAAGGGAAGAGGAAGAAGAATCTACTCATGTTAGCAGAAGCCCTAGTAAAATGGGCAACACAGTAGTGGGGCGGGCAGGCTGGGGAGGTTTCCTACCACGTACGCAACCATGACGTATAATGATCATTTCGCGGTGAGGCGGGCACTTGTTTTGTTCACGCCGCAACTGTACAGACGTATACCAAAATGGCTGAGAAGGACACCAAGAATGCTCCTAAGAAGAAACCAGCGACCCATCCGCCTGCTGCTGAGATGGTTATGACAGCAATCACCGAACTGAAGGAGCGGAATGGATCTTCGCTGCAGGCAATCAAGAAGTACATCGAGCAGAACTTCGATGTCCAGATGGACCGACAGCTCATATTCATCAAGAGGGCTCTGAAGGCTGGTGTGGTGAAGGGCAAACTTACGCAGACGAAGGGTAAAGGTGCTTCGGGGTCATTCAAGTTGAATGTGCAAGCAGCCAAGGCACAGGCAGTGGAGAAGGCCAAGAAGGAAAAGGAGAAGGTCAAGAAGGAGAAAGAGAAGGAGAAGGCCAAGGCGAAAGCTGCAGCCCAGAAGGAGAAAAAGCAGAAGGCAGCCGCCGCTAAGAAGGCAAAGGCAGCACCAAAGAAAGTGAAGAAGCCAGTGAAGAAGACTACTGAGAAGAAAGAGAAGAAAAAGACACCAAAGAAGAAAGTCCCTGCCAAGAAATCGACACCCAAGAAGGCGACCAAGAAGGCGGTAGCCAAGAAACCAAAGGCTTCGAACCCCAAGAAACCCGCGGCAAAGAAGGTGACAAAGAAATCCAAGTGATTTCTGGATAGCCACTTTCCAGTGCCAACCAAACGGCTCTTTTCAGAGCCACCACATTTCCATGAAAGAATACTTGTCTTAATGAAATAATAATAACAGTAATAATAACAACAAAAATAATAATGATAATAAACATTATTTATAGTATGAACCAATTCTGTGACCACTCGCACTGGTATAAGTCGGATTCTAATGCAAAAAAATTAAAGAATGAAGATTATATATTTATTAAATGGCTAGGTAATTGGACACTATTATCATATTATAAGAAGGAGGAACAAGGGGGCGGGATGTGAATGACATATAAGGTATAAAAATGTATATGAAACTAATTATATATGAAGTTAACATATATCGTGGAAAAAAAAATAACACGAAGAGAAAGGAAGAAAACGTAAGAAATAAATAATGCAAAGAAAATGAACTGGAGAGGGAGATCGGTATTATTGATGAAATTTAAGATGTTGCCTTATATTTGAGTACTATTGACAATATCTTCCGAGAATTATGCATTTTGTTTTTTCCTAAGGGTCATTATTCCGTGCGTTTTCAGGGCGGGGGGGGGGGAGGGACTCTTTCAGAAATCATATCGGCGTCGGCACAAGGGGGCGCTCTGACGTGAGTGCCATTCGCCGCCGGGTCGGCGCGGTGACGAGTTTCGTCACCCACGTCCGCAATCTGACCACAATAGCCGCTGTTCTCGCAAATTACCTCATTCGCTCAGCGTAACATCCAGTCTTCAGTATCGTACACAACTAGCTCTCATAAATCAAGATGTCAGGTCGCGGAAAAGGAGGAAAGGGTCTTGGAAAGGGTGGTGCCAAGCGTCATCGCAAGGTTCTACGAGACAACATCCAAGGTATCACGAAGCCTGCTATCCGCCGTCTAGCAAGAAGAGGTGGAGTCAAAAGAATCTCTGGTCTCATCTACGAAGAGACACGCGGTGTACTGAAAGTCTTCTTGGAGAATGTCATCCGTGATGCCGTCACCTACTGTGAGCACGCCAAGCGGAAGACTGTCACAGCCATGGACGTGGTCTATGCACTGAAAAGGCAGGGCCGCACCCTGTACGGTTTTGGCGGCTAGTCTAACCCTACGGTTATGGCTAGAAATAACGGCTCTTTTCAGAGCCACCACATGATCAAGAAAGAATGTTGTTGATTTAAAGTAGATGAATGATGATAATCAGTACTATAATAATATAAATCAATTTAGGAATTACTATAAATCTAATCTTTTCATACTTACATTATCATCATATAGTATCAAATTACCATTGCCTTATATACAGAGTGAGAATGACATGTGAGTAGCCAAAGAGGTGCTATTACATAGCAACAAGGTGCCAAAAAATGCCGGTTTTATTTTTCGTGACCAATAAAGAAGAAAAAATATTAATCATGTATCGCTGTGCTCTAACATTGGTAGACTACGTTTTGATCATAAGCTAGGAATAACACGGCAGCAATACCAATATGTATGTATCACGTGCGTCCAAAGGAAATAAACGACAATGATATAGATATAAATCATTACTTCTTATGCAAAGTCTTAATTTCTTTCAATCGATCGAACGGCTGTAGATATACTTGGGATGGGGTGAGGTAGGAAGAGAAATGGGGGGGGGGGAGAGAATGAGTAGCATAAAAAAAGAAAGAATTGAAGAAAAAAAAGAGATAAAAGACGGCCTCCGCCCCTAATTATCCAGGTCGCTCTTTAGTCAGATTTTGCTACCTGAAAAAACCCGGCTAAACTCCTTATTTTAATTTCAGTACAAACAGATAATAAAGTGTGTTTCCCCCAATATCATTAAAAGCATGACATTTTCACGAAGGGTTTAGACTGTAATAGAGAAATGAATTGATATTTATCGAGGTGCATTTAAAAATACATAAATTTCTATTTTGACTGGTTCACATGAAGGCATTTTCCTATGTCCTGATGAAAAAAAAATTAATGAGTAAAACTGAAGAAAATATCACAATATTCAATTTTCATTACCCTCACTTAAAAACGAGGTTTTATTTTTTGAAAATTCACCAGGAAAGGGGGATTATTTTCATTCGACCTGATAATAATATTATTGTACAAGCTGTAACGACATATCGCCATTTTTCGTCAGTACTACATCACATCAGGTCGTCACTTTCCTACGTGGATATTAATTTAAAAGCATACTTCGCTCAGCATGTATCTATTATGATATCGTGCTTAACAACAAACTGGGATGTTGTCCTGAATAATATCTCGTTGAAAATACTATTATTAATTTTCAAAAGAGTTTTCACTGATCCCAAAAATAATAAGTTTGCCGGTCATACAAAAATAATAAGATAAAATCACCACACTCATTGCATAATAACACTTTGTCGCCATCTCTCGACCAGGGGCAGTACAGGCGCCCATTGGCCAATGAAAGACCGGGCTCATTTGCATACGGACCGCGCCGCACCGGACCCGGACGCGGTGTATAAATAGGGCGATTGGGACGGGCCAATCGCATTAGCAATCGAATATCTAATCGGTGCACACGCTTCGTTACATTCTTCACATACCAGCTTACATTCATCATGGCTCCAACAGGTCAAGTTGCCAAGAAAGGTTCCAAGAAAGCAGTCAAGGCCCCCCGGCCCAGCGGTGGCAAGAAGAGGCACAGGAAAAGGAAGGAGAGCTACGGAATCTACATCTACAAAGTCCTTAAGCAGGTTCACCCTGATACCGGAATTTCTAGCCGGGCCATGACGATCATGAACAGCTTCGTCAACGACATCTTCGAGCGGATTGCCGGCGAATCTTCTCGGCTGGCCCAATACAACAAGAAATCTACCATCAGCAGTCGTGAGATACAGACCGCCGTGCGCCTTCTTCTTCCAGGGGAGCTTGCTAAGCACGCCGTGAGTGAGGGCACCAAAGCGGTGACGAAGTATACCACATCTAAATAGAGGGAGTTCTACTCTTCATGTACAAACAACGGCCCTTTTCAGGGCCACACAAATATTCAAGAAAGAATGCATTATGTAGTATGAAGGAATAAATAAGCATATGAATGAACGGTCGAATAAATTAAACGAATGAAATTGTAAGTAATAATAATAGAGTAAAATGTAAGAAAATATGACAGATGAAAATGAATCTGTTGTGAAAATCAAGTTCGTGTGTACTGGGAAAGGTGCCGATGATAAGGAATGATCATGAATGATTATGCGTTTGAGAATGCATGCATGCATGCTATAGCATGCTATAAATGAATACTGAAAAATGAATACTGAATGGGGGGGGGGTATAAAGACGGAGATACGGGATGCAAAGCAAATCCAAATTAGCATTTAATTTGCGTATGTTATTGACAAGACCGGGGTCTTGATTTTTCATTGACTCATGATGTCCCCGTTCCCTAGTTTCTTACATGTTGTTACCTTCTCAAAAAAAAAACCATCCAGAATCGGTCGCCCCGTGAATTTAGTTTACTATTACCGTAGTGAAATTCGTCACCCCTTTGGTGCCTTTACTCACGCAGTGCCGTTGTGCACAGCGCCACCACCATACCACGCTTCGCGCGTTATGACAATAGAGCAACACAACTGACCAATCACGAGAGCTCTGCGGACGGTGCCGTTGGGTTTGGGATCTCTCGGAGCTCTTATAAATAGCGGTCATATTTTCAGCGGCAGTCACTCATCTCGTCTTCTACGTTCGATTCGCAGACTTACCATCAGACAAGTAACCAACCATGGCACGCACCAAGCAGACGGCTCGCAAATCTACCGGAGGGAAGGCTCCCAGAAAGCAGTTGGCAACCAAGGCGGCCAGGAAGAGTGCCCCAGCCACCGGGGGAGTTAAAAAGCCACATAGGTACAGGCCTGGAACTGTCGCCCTGAGAGAGATTCGCCGCTACCAGAAGAGCACCGAGCTTCTGATCCGAAAACTCCCATTCCAGCGTCTAGTGAGGGAGATTGCCCAGGACTTCAAAACAGAGCTCCGCTTCCAGAGTTCCGCCGTGATGGCCCTTCAAGAAGCTAGCGAAGCCTATCTGGTCGGGCTATTTGAAGACACCAACCTGTGCGCCATCCATGCTAAGAGGGTTACCATCATGCCGAAAGATATCCAGCTGGCCCGTCGAATCCGTGGAGAACGCGCCTAGAGCGCCAATGCACTACAGCCTGTAGGGCATATAACCAAACGGCTCTTTTCAGAGCCACCATAACATCACGAAAGAATCACTGATATTATATGCAGTATATATGAATAATTGGTAAAAATAATGAATCCCTGGGGTAATTGAAATATTAAATAGATATAATGTACATCATACATATAACTTTGATCAAAATAGTGGTTGTGAGGGGGGGGGGGGTAATTACCTGTAGTCGCATGAAGAGTGAGTGCGTATGTCACATGCCACTGTCACTGCTTGTCCTTATCTTGTACCATGACATCCTCCTCCCTCTTTCCTATTGAAATACAAAAAAATATATAGGAAATAAATAAATTACTGATAAAATCACCATAACAGTATATACACGCAGTCTTTATCATTTTTATTATTTTTAATATATAAAACAAACGTGGAATCACAAGCCTTCGCTTTCGGTTGTTTGATGATTTTGAAAGTAGGATTTATATAAGTTAGTTGGTATACTTGTTCTAATAAATATATTCCAGGGGTACATACTTTTTTCAAGTAGATCTCTTTGTAATTTTATTTGAATAAGAATTCACTTGCTATTCTGTTAATGAAATATAAAGTCAAAATAGATTCATGTATTCGTTATTGTATCGTATTTTGTTCAGGTAGGTATATCATGCAGCCATATTGCCACACAGTACACCACGAGCTTCCAAAACTGAGTTGTGTGTTCGATTATTTGAGGGATCATAATAAATTTTGGTGTGCACGTCATTATAATTTTTTCAAGAAAATGAAATAAATGGTGCACAGGAAAAGGTAGGGTTAGGGATAGTAAACAGATGAGAAGGATTCGCCGCAAGATGGCAGCAGTCACAAATATTGATTTTTGTTTCAGAGGCCGGACTGGCGACGGCGGTCAGCGAACCGTTGATTGGACAATAGTCGCAATACCCCGGCGGTAAATGCGAACGCCACATCGCGTATAAAAAGGCAGAAAAAAGCGCTGAGGAGTCATTACACGAATGCACACTGCTCCTGTCTGATCTTCAACTCGCTATCGGTTCATCTCATCAGTAAAACATCATGTCTGGAAGAGGAAAGAGTGGAAAGGCCCGAACCAAGGCAAAGACTCGCTCATCCCGTGCTGGTCTTCAGTTCCCAGTGGGACGTGTTCACCGATTTCTTCGAAAGGGCAGCTATGCACAGAGGGTAGGCGCTGGAGCACCCGTCTACATGGCTGCAGTACTGGAGTACCTGACTGCCGAAATCTTGGAACTCGCCGGTAATGCTGCTCGTGACAACAAGAAGTCTAGGATCATCCCTCGTCACCTTCAGCTCGCCGTACGCAACGACGAGGAACTGAACAAACTCTTGGGTGGTGTGACAATCGCACAAGGTGGCGTACTGCCAAACATCCAAGCCGTGTTGCTTCCAAAGAAAACCGCTAAATCAAGCTAGTTTGCCTCGGCGAACCCCCATTTCAACGGCCCTTATCAGGGCCACCAAATATTCACGAAAGAATTGTTTTTTTTTTCATTGGTATCCATCCCTCTTTCTCTCTCACTAACTCTATACAGATAAGGTACATGATGTGACTGATAAGAAAGATGAATTATGTCCAGTCATTTTAAGGATTTCAAATGAATACTGACAAATAATTTAGAAGATAAATGATGTCAAATAACTAAATTGAGTTCAGGGAGGCTCAACATGTTAATTTGAATAGAATTCCTAACAATTTAGTAACATGAAATTTCAAATAACGGGGGTGCGCTGGAAGGAATAATATGCATAGACGTAGAAGAAGAAGAAGTAGTAGTAGTAGTAGTAGTAGTAGTAAGAGTAGTAGTAGTAGTAGTAAGAGTAGTAGTAGTAATAGTAGTAAGAGTAGTAGTAGTAGTAGTAGTAGTAAGAGTAGTAATAGTAGTAGTAGTAGTAGTAGTAGTAGTAGTAGTAGTGGTATGTCAAACTCAGGAAGTCCTAAACTATCGTCATAACGAGTGCCAAAGTTTCTTCAATCATTCAGATTACAGTAAATGTCACACATTCTTGATGTCGACCAACGCCCCCTTGTGGCGAGTTTTTCCTAGTCTCGGTGTTCTGGCATTAAAATCAGTGGCTGTATTTACTACGCCATGATGGTAATACCGAACAAAGATTTTTTAAATGTTTTATCAATGATAGCATGCGGACGAATATAAAAGGACATGTGCATGTTTATGGGCGAAAAATCTGTAAAAAATAATAATGATATAGAAATATCGTTACAAATTGCCTTCGAAAAGGAAAATAACGGGAGGGGTATTTGGTAATAATAAGTAGAAGAAGAATAATAGGAAGAGGAAGAACAGGGAAAAGGGAAGAGGAAGAAGAATCTACTCATGTTAGCAGAAGCCCTAGTAAAATGGGCAACACAGTAGTGGGGCGGGCAGGCTGGGGAGGTTTCCTACCACGTACGCAACCATGACGTATAATGATCATTTCGCGGTGAGGCGGGCACTTGTTTTGTTCACGCCGCAACTGTACAGACGTATACCAAAATGGCTGAGAAGGACACCAAGAATGCTCCTAAGAAGAAACCAGCGACCCATCCGCCTGCTGCTGAGATGGTTATGACAGCAATCACCGAACTGAAGGAGCGGAATGGATCTTCGCTGCAGGCAATCAAGAAGTACATCGAGCAGAACTTCGATGTCCAGATGGACCGACAGCTCATATTCATCAAGAGGGCTCTGAAGGCTGGTGTGGTGAAGGGCAAACTTACGCAGACGAAGGGTAAAGGTGCTTCGGGGTCATTCAAGTTGAATGTGCAAGCAGCCAAGGCACAGGCAGTGGAGAAGGCCAAGAAGGAAAAGGAGAAGGTCAAGAAGGAGAAAGAGAAGGAGAAGGCCAAGGCGAAAGCTGCAGCCCAGAAGGAGAAAAAGCAGAAGGCAGCCGCCGCTAAGAAGGCAAAGGCAGCACCAAAGAAAGTGAAGAAGCCAGTGAAGAAGACTACTGAGAAGAAAGAGAAGAAAAAGACACCAAAGAAGAAAGTCCCTGCCAAGAAATCGACACCCAAGAAGGCGACCAAGAAGGCGGTAGCCAAGAAACCAAAGGCTTCGAACCCCAAGAAACCCGCGGCAAAGAAGGTGACAAAGAAATCCAAGTGATTTCTGGATAGCCACTTTCCAGTGCCAACCAAACGGCTCTTTTCAGAGCCACCACATTTCCATGAAAGAATACTTGTCTTAATGAAATAATAATAACAGTAATAATAACAACAAAAATAATAATGATAATAAACATTATTTATAGTATGAACCAATTCTGTGACCACTCGCACTGGTATAAGTCGGATTCTAATGCAAAAAAATTAAAGAATGAAGATTATATATTTATTAAATGGCTAGGTAATTGGACACTATTATCATATTATAAGAAGGAGGAACAAGGGGGCGGGATGTGAATGACATATAAGGTATAAAAATGTATATGAAACTAATTATATATGAAGTTAACATATATCGTGGAAAAAAAAATAACACGAAGAGAAAGGAAGAAAACGTAAGAAATAAATAATGCAAAGAAAATGAACTGGAGAGGGAGATCGGTATTATTGATGAAATTTAAGATGTTGCCTTATATTTGAGTACTATTGACAATATCTTCCGAGAATTATGCATTTTGTTTTTTCCTAAGGGTCATTATTCCGTGCGTTTTCAGGGCGGGGGGGGGGGAGGGACTCTTTCAGAAATCATATCGGCGTCGGCACAAGGGGGCGCTCTGACGTGAGTGCCATTCGCCGCCGGGTCGGCGCGGTGACGAGTTTCGTCACCCACGTCCGCAATCTGACCACAATAGCCGCTGTTCTCGCAAATTACCTCATTCGCTCAGCGTAACATCCAGTCTTCAGTATCGTACACAACTAGCTCTCATAAATCAAGATGTCAGGTCGCGGAAAAGGAGGAAAGGGTCTTGGAAAGGGTGGTGCCAAGCGTCATCGCAAGGTTCTACGAGACAACATCCAAGGTATCACGAAGCCTGCTATCCGCCGTCTAGCAAGAAGAGGTGGAGTCAAAAGAATCTCTGGTCTCATCTACGAAGAGACACGCGGTGTACTGAAAGTCTTCTTGGAGAATGTCATCCGTGATGCCGTCACCTACTGTGAGCACGCCAAGCGGAAGACTGTCACAGCCATGGACGTGGTCTATGCACTGAAAAGGCAGGGCCGCACCCTGTACGGTTTTGGCGGCTAGTCTAACCCTACGGTTATGGCTAGAAATAACGGCTCTTTTCAGAGCCACCACATGATCAAGAAAGAATGTTGTTGATTTAAAGTAGATGAATGATGATAATCAGTACTATAATAATATAAATCAATTTAGGAATTACTATAAATCTAATCTTTTCATACTTACATTATCATCATATAGTATCAAATTACCATTGCCTTATATACAGAGTGAGAATGACATGTGAGTAGCCAAAGAGGTGCTATTACATAGCAACAAGGTGCCAAAAAATGCCGGTTTTATTTTTCGTGACCAATAAAGAAGAAAAAATATTAATCATGTATCGCTGTGCTCTAACATTGGTAGACTACGTTTTGATCATAAGCTAGGAATAACACGGCAGCAATACCAATATGTATGTATCACGTGCGTCCAAAGGAAATAAACGACAATGATATAGATATAAATCATTACTTCTTATGCAAAGTCTTAATTTCTTTCAATCGATCGAACGGCTGTAGATATACTTGGGATGGGGTGAGGTAGGAAGAGAAATGGGGGGGGGGGAGAGAATGAGTAGCATAAAAAAAGAAAGAATTGAAGAAAAAAAAGAGATAAAAGACGGCCTCCGCCCCTAATTATCCAGGTCGCTCTTTAGTCAGATTTTGCTACCTGAAAAAACCCGGCTAAACTCCTTATTTTAATTTCAGTACAAACAGATAATAAAGTGTGTTTCCCCCAATATCATTAAAAGCATGACATTTTCACGAAGGGTTTAGACTGTAATAGAGAAATGAATTGATATTTATCGAGGTGCATTTAAAAATACATAAATTTCTATTTTGACTGGTTCACATGAAGGCATTTTCCTATGTCCTGATGAAAAAAAAATTAATGAGTAAAACTGAAGAAAATATCACAATATTCAATTTTCATTACCCTCACTTAAAAACGAGGTTTTATTTTTTGAAAATTCACCAGGAAAGGGGGATTATTTTCATTCGACCTGATAATAATATTATTGTACAAGCTGTAACGACATATCGCCATTTTTCGTCAGTACTACATCACATCAGGTCGTCACTTTCCTACGTGGATATTAATTTAAAAGCATACTTCGCTCAGCATGTATCTATTATGATATCGTGCTTAACAACAAACTGGGATGTTGTCCTGAATAATATCTCGTTGAAAATACTATTATTAATTTTCAAAAGAGTTTTCACTGATCCCAAAAATAATAAGTTTGCCGGTCATACAAAAATAATAAGATAAAATCACCACACTCATTGCATAATAACACTTTGTCGCCATCTCTCGACCAGGGGCAGTACAGGCGCCCATTGGCCAATGAAAGACCGGGCTCATTTGCATACGGACCGCGCCGCACCGGACCCGGACGCGGTGTATAAATAGGGCGATTGGGACGGGCCAATCGCATTAGCAATCGAATATCTAATCGGTGCACACGCTTCGTTACATTCTTCACATACCAGCTTACATTCATCATGGCTCCAACAGGTCAAGTTGCCAAGAAAGGTTCCAAGAAAGCAGTCAAGGCCCCCCGGCCCAGCGGTGGCAAGAAGAGGCACAGGAAAAGGAAGGAGAGCTACGGAATCTACATCTACAAAGTCCTTAAGCAGGTTCACCCTGATACCGGAATTTCTAGCCGGGCCATGACGATCATGAACAGCTTCGTCAACGACATCTTCGAGCGGATTGCCGGCGAATCTTCTCGGCTGGCCCAATACAACAAGAAATCTACCATCAGCAGTCGTGAGATACAGACCGCCGTGCGCCTTCTTCTTCCAGGGGAGCTTGCTAAGCACGCCGTGAGTGAGGGCACCAAAGCGGTGACGAAGTATACCACATCTAAATAGAGGGAGTTCTACTCTTCATGTACAAACAACGGCCCTTTTCAGGGCCACACAAATATTCAAGAAAGAATGCATTATGTAGTATGAAGGAATAAATAAGCATATGAATGAACGGTCGAATAAATTAAACGAATGAAATTGTAAGTAATAATAATAGAGTAAAATGTAAGAAAATATGACAGATGAAAATGAATCTGTTGTGAAAATCAAGTTCGTGTGTACTGGGAAAGGTGCCGATGATAAGGAATGATCATGAATGATTATGCGTTTGAGAATGCATGCATGCATGCTATAGCATGCTATAAATGAATACTGAAAAATGAATACTGAATGGGGGGGGGGTATAAAGACGGAGATACGGGATGCAAAGCAAATCCAAATTAGCATTTAATTTGCGTATGTTATTGACAAGACCGGGGTCTTGATTTTTCATTGACTCATGATGTCCCCGTTCCCTAGTTTCTTACATGTTGTTACCTTCTCAAAAAAAAAACCATCCAGAATCGGTCGCCCCGTGAATTTAGTTTACTATTACCGTAGTGAAATTCGTCACCCCTTTGGTGCCTTTACTCACGCAGTGCCGTTGTGCACAGCGCCACCACCATACCACGCTTCGCGCGTTATGACAATAGAGCAACACAACTGACCAATCACGAGAGCTCTGCGGACGGTGCCGTTGGGTTTGGGATCTCTCGGAGCTCTTATAAATAGCGGTCATATTTTCAGCGGCAGTCACTCATCTCGTCTTCTACGTTCGATTCGCAGACTTACCATCAGACAAGTAACCAACCATGGCACGCACCAAGCAGACGGCTCGCAAATCTACCGGAGGGAAGGCTCCCAGAAAGCAGTTGGCAACCAAGGCGGCCAGGAAGAGTGCCCCAGCCACCGGGGGAGTTAAAAAGCCACATAGGTACAGGCCTGGAACTGTCGCCCTGAGAGAGATTCGCCGCTACCAGAAGAGCACCGAGCTTCTGATCCGAAAACTCCCATTCCAGCGTCTAGTGAGGGAGATTGCCCAGGACTTCAAAACAGAGCTCCGCTTCCAGAGTTCCGCCGTGATGGCCCTTCAAGAAGCTAGCGAAGCCTATCTGGTCGGGCTATTTGAAGACACCAACCTGTGCGCCATCCATGCTAAGAGGGTTACCATCATGCCGAAAGATATCCAGCTGGCCCGTCGAATCCGTGGAGAACGCGCCTAGAGCGCCAATGCACTACAGCCTGTAGGGCATATAACCAAACGGCTCTTTTCAGAGCCACCATAACATCACGAAAGAATCACTGATATTATATGCAGTATATATGAATAATTGGTAAAAATAATGAATCCCTGGGGTAATTGAAATATTAAATAGATATAATGTACATCATACATATAACTTTGATCAAAATAGTGGTTGTGAGGGGGGGGGGGGTAATTACCTGTAGTCGCATGAAGAGTGAGTGCGTATGTCACATGCCACTGTCACTGCTTGTCCTTATCTTGTACCATGACATCCTCCTCCCTCTTTCCTATTGAAATACAAAAAAATATATAGGAAATAAATAAATTACTGATAAAATCACCATAACAGTATATACACGCAGTCTTTATCATTTTTATTATTTTTAATATATAAAACAAACGTGGAATCACAAGCCTTCGCTTTCGGTTGTTTGATGATTTTGAAAGTAGGATTTATATAAGTTAGTTGGTATACTTGTTCTAATAAATATATTCCAGGGGTACATACTTTTTTCAAGTAGATCTCTTTGTAATTTTATTTGAATAAGAATTCACTTGCTATTCTGTTAATGAAATATAAAGTCAAAATAGATTCATGTATTCGTTATTGTATCGTATTTTGTTCAGGTAGGTATATCATGCAGCCATATTGCCACACAGTACACCACGAGCTTCCAAAACTGAGTTGTGTGTTCGATTATTTGAGGGATCATAATAAATTTTGGTGTGCACGTCATTATAATTTTTTCAAGAAAATGAAATAAATGGTGCACAGGAAAAGGTAGGGTTAGGGATAGTAAACAGATGAGAAGGATTCGCCGCAAGATGGCAGCAGTCACAAATATTGATTTTTGTTTCAGAGGCCGGACTGGCGACGGCGGTCAGCGAACCGTTGATTGGACAATAGTCGCAATACCCCGGCGGTAAATGCGAACGCCACATCGCGTATAAAAAGGCAGAAAAAAGCGCTGAGGAGTCATTACACGAATGCACACTGCTCCTGTCTGATCTTCAACTCGCTATCGGTTCATCTCATCAGTAAAACATCATGTCTGGAAGAGGAAAGAGTGGAAAGGCCCGAACCAAGGCAAAGACTCGCTCATCCCGTGCTGGTCTTCAGTTCCCAGTGGGACGTGTTCACCGATTTCTTCGAAAGGGCAGCTATGCACAGAGGGTAGGCGCTGGAGCACCCGTCTACATGGCTGCAGTACTGGAGTACCTGACTGCCGAAATCTTGGAACTCGCCGGTAATGCTGCTCGTGACAACAAGAAGTCTAGGATCATCCCTCGTCACCTTCAGCTCGCCGTACGCAACGACGAGGAACTGAACAAACTCTTGGGTGGTGTGACAATCGCACAAGGTGGCGTACTGCCAAACATCCAAGCCGTGTTGCTTCCAAAGAAAACCGCTAAATCAAGCTAGTTTGCCTCGGCGAACCCCCATTTCAACGGCCCTTATCAGGGCCACCAAATATTCACGAAAGAATTGTTTTTTTTTTCATTGGTATCCATCCCTCTTTCTCTCTCACTAACTCTATACAGATAAGGTACATGATGTGACTGATAAGAAAGATGAATTATGTCCAGTCATTTTAAGGATTTCAAATGAATACTGACAAATAATTTAGAAGATAAATGATGTCAAATAACTAAATTGAGTTCAGGGAGGCTCAACATGTTAATTTGAATAGAATTCCTAACAATTTAGTAACATGAAATTTCAAATAACGGGGGTGCGCTGGAAGGAATAATATGCATAGACGTAGAAGAAGAAGAAGTAGTAGTAGTAGTAGTAGTAGTAGTAAGAGTAGTAGTAGTAGTAGTAAGAGTAGTAGTAGTAATAGTAGTAAGAGTAGTAGTAGTAGTAGTAGTAGTAAGAGTAGTAATAGTAGTAGTAGTAGTAGTAGTAGTAGTAGTAGTAGTAGTAGTGGTATGTCAAACTCAGGAAGTCCTAAACTATCGTCATAACGAGTGCCAAAGTTTCTTCAATCATTCAGATTACAGTAAATGTCACACATTCTTGATGTCGACCAACGCCCCCTTGTGGCGAGTTTTTCCTAGTCTCGGTGTTCTGGCATTAAAATCAGTGGCTGTATTTACTACGCCATGATGGTAATACCGAACAAAGATTTTTTAAATGTTTTATCAATGATAGCATGCGGACGAATATAAAAGGACATGTGCATGTTTATGGGCGAAAAATCTGTAAAAAATAATAATGATATAGAAATATCGTTACAAATTGCCTTCGAAAAGGAAAATAACGGGAGGGGTATTTGGTAATAATAAGTAGAAGAAGAATAATAGGAAGAGGAAGAACAGGGAAAAGGGAAGAGGAAGAAGAATCTACTCATGTTAGCAGAAGCCCTAGTAAAATGGGCAACACAGTAGTGGGGCGGGCAGGCTGGGGAGGTTTCCTACCACGTACGCAACCATGACGTATAATGATCATTTCGCGGTGAGGCGGGCACTTGTTTTGTTCACGCCGCAACTGTACAGACGTATACCAAAATGGCTGAGAAGGACACCAAGAATGCTCCTAAGAAGAAACCAGCGACCCATCCGCCTGCTGCTGAGATGGTTATGACAGCAATCACCGAACTGAAGGAGCGGAATGGATCTTCGCTGCAGGCAATCAAGAAGTACATCGAGCAGAACTTCGATGTCCAGATGGACCGACAGCTCATATTCATCAAGAGGGCTCTGAAGGCTGGTGTGGTGAAGGGCAAACTTACGCAGACGAAGGGTAAAGGTGCTTCGGGGTCATTCAAGTTGAATGTGCAAGCAGCCAAGGCACAGGCAGTGGAGAAGGCCAAGAAGGAAAAGGAGAAGGTCAAGAAGGAGAAAGAGAAGGAGAAGGCCAAGGCGAAAGCTGCAGCCCAGAAGGAGAAAAAGCAGAAGGCAGCCGCCGCTAAGAAGGCAAAGGCAGCACCAAAGAAAGTGAAGAAGCCAGTGAAGAAGACTACTGAGAAGAAAGAGAAGAAAAAGACACCAAAGAAGAAAGTCCCTGCCAAGAAATCGACACCCAAGAAGGCGACCAAGAAGGCGGTAGCCAAGAAACCAAAGGCTTCGAACCCCAAGAAACCCGCGGCAAAGAAGGTGACAAAGAAATCCAAGTGATTTCTGGATAGCCACTTTCCAGTGCCAACCAAACGGCTCTTTTCAGAGCCACCACATTTCCATGAAAGAATACTTGTCTTAATGAAATAATAATAACAGTAATAATAACAACAAAAATAATAATGATAATAAACATTATTTATAGTATGAACCAATTCTGTGACCACTCGCACTGGTATAAGTCGGATTCTAATGCAAAAAAATTAAAGAATGAAGATTATATATTTATTAAATGGCTAGGTAATTGGACACTATTATCATATTATAAGAAGGAGGAACAAGGGGGCGGGATGTGAATGACATATAAGGTATAAAAATGTATATGAAACTAATTATATATGAAGTTAACATATATCGTGGAAAAAAAAATAACACGAAGAGAAAGGAAGAAAACGTAAGAAATAAATAATGCAAAGAAAATGAACTGGAGAGGGAGATCGGTATTATTGATGAAATTTAAGATGTTGCCTTATATTTGAGTACTATTGACAATATCTTCCGAGAATTATGCATTTTGTTTTTTCCTAAGGGTCATTATTCCGTGCGTTTTCAGGGCGGGGGGGGGGGAGGGACTCTTTCAGAAATCATATCGGCGTCGGCACAAGGGGGCGCTCTGACGTGAGTGCCATTCGCCGCCGGGTCGGCGCGGTGACGAGTTTCGTCACCCACGTCCGCAATCTGACCACAATAGCCGCTGTTCTCGCAAATTACCTCATTCGCTCAGCGTAACATCCAGTCTTCAGTATCGTACACAACTAGCTCTCATAAATCAAGATGTCAGGTCGCGGAAAAGGAGGAAAGGGTCTTGGAAAGGGTGGTGCCAAGCGTCATCGCAAGGTTCTACGAGACAACATCCAAGGTATCACGAAGCCTGCTATCCGCCGTCTAGCAAGAAGAGGTGGAGTCAAAAGAATCTCTGGTCTCATCTACGAAGAGACACGCGGTGTACTGAAAGTCTTCTTGGAGAATGTCATCCGTGATGCCGTCACCTACTGTGAGCACGCCAAGCGGAAGACTGTCACAGCCATGGACGTGGTCTATGCACTGAAAAGGCAGGGCCGCACCCTGTACGGTTTTGGCGGCTAGTCTAACCCTACGGTTATGGCTAGAAATAACGGCTCTTTTCAGAGCCACCACATGATCAAGAAAGAATGTTGTTGATTTAAAGTAGATGAATGATGATAATCAGTACTATAATAATATAAATCAATTTAGGAATTACTATAAATCTAATCTTTTCATACTTACATTATCATCATATAGTATCAAATTACCATTGCCTTATATACAGAGTGAGAATGACATGTGAGTAGCCAAAGAGGTGCTATTACATAGCAACAAGGTGCCAAAAAATGCCGGTTTTATTTTTCGTGACCAATAAAGAAGAAAAAATATTAATCATGTATCGCTGTGCTCTAACATTGGTAGACTACGTTTTGATCATAAGCTAGGAATAACACGGCAGCAATACCAATATGTATGTATCACGTGCGTCCAAAGGAAATAAACGACAATGATATAGATATAAATCATTACTTCTTATGCAAAGTCTTAATTTCTTTCAATCGATCGAACGGCTGTAGATATACTTGGGATGGGGTGAGGTAGGAAGAGAAATGGGGGGGGGGGAGAGAATGAGTAGCATAAAAAAAGAAAGAATTGAAGAAAAAAAAGAGATAAAAGACGGCCTCCGCCCCTAATTATCCAGGTCGCTCTTTAGTCAGATTTTGCTACCTGAAAAAACCCGGCTAAACTCCTTATTTTAATTTCAGTACAAACAGATAATAAAGTGTGTTTCCCCCAATATCATTAAAAGCATGACATTTTCACGAAGGGTTTAGACTGTAATAGAGAAATGAATTGATATTTATCGAGGTGCATTTAAAAATACATAAATTTCTATTTTGACTGGTTCACATGAAGGCATTTTCCTATGTCCTGATGAAAAAAAAATTAATGAGTAAAACTGAAGAAAATATCACAATATTCAATTTTCATTACCCTCACTTAAAAACGAGGTTTTATTTTTTGAAAATTCACCAGGAAAGGGGGATTATTTTCATTCGACCTGATAATAATATTATTGTACAAGCTGTAACGACATATCGCCATTTTTCGTCAGTACTACATCACATCAGGTCGTCACTTTCCTACGTGGATATTAATTTAAAAGCATACTTCGCTCAGCATGTATCTATTATGATATCGTGCTTAACAACAAACTGGGATGTTGTCCTGAATAATATCTCGTTGAAAATACTATTATTAATTTTCAAAAGAGTTTTCACTGATCCCAAAAATAATAAGTTTGCCGGTCATACAAAAATAATAAGATAAAATCACCACACTCATTGCATAATAACACTTTGTCGCCATCTCTCGACCAGGGGCAGTACAGGCGCCCATTGGCCAATGAAAGACCGGGCTCATTTGCATACGGACCGCGCCGCACCGGACCCGGACGCGGTGTATAAATAGGGCGATTGGGACGGGCCAATCGCATTAGCAATCGAATATCTAATCGGTGCACACGCTTCGTTACATTCTTCACATACCAGCTTACATTCATCATGGCTCCAACAGGTCAAGTTGCCAAGAAAGGTTCCAAGAAAGCAGTCAAGGCCCCCCGGCCCAGCGGTGGCAAGAAGAGGCACAGGAAAAGGAAGGAGAGCTACGGAATCTACATCTACAAAGTCCTTAAGCAGGTTCACCCTGATACCGGAATTTCTAGCCGGGCCATGACGATCATGAACAGCTTCGTCAACGACATCTTCGAGCGGATTGCCGGCGAATCTTCTCGGCTGGCCCAATACAACAAGAAATCTACCATCAGCAGTCGTGAGATACAGACCGCCGTGCGCCTTCTTCTTCCAGGGGAGCTTGCTAAGCACGCCGTGAGTGAGGGCACCAAAGCGGTGACGAAGTATACCACATCTAAATAGAGGGAGTTCTACTCTTCATGTACAAACAACGGCCCTTTTCAGGGCCACACAAATATTCAAGAAAGAATGCATTATGTAGTATGAAGGAATAAATAAGCATATGAATGAACGGTCGAATAAATTAAACGAATGAAATTGTAAGTAATAATAATAGAGTAAAATGTAAGAAAATATGACAGATGAAAATGAATCTGTTGTGAAAATCAAGTTCGTGTGTACTGGGAAAGGTGCCGATGATAAGGAATGATCATGAATGATTATGCGTTTGAGAATGCATGCATGCATGCTATAGCATGCTATAAATGAATACTGAAAAATGAATACTGAATGGGGGGGGGGTATAAAGACGGAGATACGGGATGCAAAGCAAATCCAAATTAGCATTTAATTTGCGTATGTTATTGACAAGACCGGGGTCTTGATTTTTCATTGACTCATGATGTCCCCGTTCCCTAGTTTCTTACATGTTGTTACCTTCTCAAAAAAAAAACCATCCAGAATCGGTCGCCCCGTGAATTTAGTTTACTATTACCGTAGTGAAATTCGTCACCCCTTTGGTGCCTTTACTCACGCAGTGCCGTTGTGCACAGCGCCACCACCATACCACGCTTCGCGCGTTATGACAATAGAGCAACACAACTGACCAATCACGAGAGCTCTGCGGACGGTGCCGTTGGGTTTGGGATCTCTCGGAGCTCTTATAAATAGCGGTCATATTTTCAGCGGCAGTCACTCATCTCGTCTTCTACGTTCGATTCGCAGACTTACCATCAGACAAGTAACCAACCATGGCACGCACCAAGCAGACGGCTCGCAAATCTACCGGAGGGAAGGCTCCCAGAAAGCAGTTGGCAACCAAGGCGGCCAGGAAGAGTGCCCCAGCCACCGGGGGAGTTAAAAAGCCACATAGGTACAGGCCTGGAACTGTCGCCCTGAGAGAGATTCGCCGCTACCAGAAGAGCACCGAGCTTCTGATCCGAAAACTCCCATTCCAGCGTCTAGTGAGGGAGATTGCCCAGGACTTCAAAACAGAGCTCCGCTTCCAGAGTTCCGCCGTGATGGCCCTTCAAGAAGCTAGCGAAGCCTATCTGGTCGGGCTATTTGAAGACACCAACCTGTGCGCCATCCATGCTAAGAGGGTTACCATCATGCCGAAAGATATCCAGCTGGCCCGTCGAATCCGTGGAGAACGCGCCTAGAGCGCCAATGCACTACAGCCTGTAGGGCATATAACCAAACGGCTCTTTTCAGAGCCACCATAACATCACGAAAGAATCACTGATATTATATGCAGTATATATGAATAATTGGTAAAAATAATGAATCCCTGGGGTAATTGAAATATTAAATAGATATAATGTACATCATACATATAACTTTGATCAAAATAGTGGTTGTGAGGGGGGGGGGGGTAATTACCTGTAGTCGCATGAAGAGTGAGTGCGTATGTCACATGCCACTGTCACTGCTTGTCCTTATCTTGTACCATGACATCCTCCTCCCTCTTTCCTATTGAAATACAAAAAAATATATAGGAAATAAATAAATTACTGATAAAATCACCATAACAGTATATACACGCAGTCTTTATCATTTTTATTATTTTTAATATATAAAACAAACGTGGAATCACAAGCCTTCGCTTTCGGTTGTTTGATGATTTTGAAAGTAGGATTTATATAAGTTAGTTGGTATACTTGTTCTAATAAATATATTCCAGGGGTACATACTTTTTTCAAGTAGATCTCTTTGTAATTTTATTTGAATAAGAATTCACTTGCTATTCTGTTAATGAAATATAAAGTCAAAATAGATTCATGTATTCGTTATTGTATCGTATTTTGTTCAGGTAGGTATATCATGCAGCCATATTGCCACACAGTACACCACGAGCTTCCAAAACTGAGTTGTGTGTTCGATTATTTGAGGGATCATAATAAATTTTGGTGTGCACGTCATTATAATTTTTTCAAGAAAATGAAATAAATGGTGCACAGGAAAAGGTAGGGTTAGGGATAGTAAACAGATGAGAAGGATTCGCCGCAAGATGGCAGCAGTCACAAATATTGATTTTTGTTTCAGAGGCCGGACTGGCGACGGCGGTCAGCGAACCGTTGATTGGACAATAGTCGCAATACCCCGGCGGTAAATGCGAACGCCACATCGCGTATAAAAAGGCAGAAAAAAGCGCTGAGGAGTCATTACACGAATGCACACTGCTCCTGTCTGATCTTCAACTCGCTATCGGTTCATCTCATCAGTAAAACATCATGTCTGGAAGAGGAAAGAGTGGAAAGGCCCGAACCAAGGCAAAGACTCGCTCATCCCGTGCTGGTCTTCAGTTCCCAGTGGGACGTGTTCACCGATTTCTTCGAAAGGGCAGCTATGCACAGAGGGTAGGCGCTGGAGCACCCGTCTACATGGCTGCAGTACTGGAGTACCTGACTGCCGAAATCTTGGAACTCGCCGGTAATGCTGCTCGTGACAACAAGAAGTCTAGGATCATCCCTCGTCACCTTCAGCTCGCCGTACGCAACGACGAGGAACTGAACAAACTCTTGGGTGGTGTGACAATCGCACAAGGTGGCGTACTGCCAAACATCCAAGCCGTGTTGCTTCCAAAGAAAACCGCTAAATCAAGCTAGTTTGCCTCGGCGAACCCCCATTTCAACGGCCCTTATCAGGGCCACCAAATATTCACGAAAGAATTGTTTTTTTTTTCATTGGTATCCATCCCTCTTTCTCTCTCACTAACTCTATACAGATAAGGTACATGATGTGACTGATAAGAAAGATGAATTATGTCCAGTCATTTTAAGGATTTCAAATGAATACTGACAAATAATTTAGAAGATAAATGATGTCAAATAACTAAATTGAGTTCAGGGAGGCTCAACATGTTAATTTGAATAGAATTCCTAACAATTTAGTAACATGAAATTTCAAATAACGGGGGTGCGCTGGAAGGAATAATATGCATAGACGTAGAAGAAGAAGAAGTAGTAGTAGTAGTAGTAGTAGTAGTAAGAGTAGTAGTAGTAGTAGTAAGAGTAGTAGTAGTAATAGTAGTAAGAGTAGTAGTAGTAGTAGTAGTAGTAAGAGTAGTAATAGTAGTAGTAGTAGTAGTAGTAGTAGTAGTAGTAGTAGTGGTATGTCAAACTCAGGAAGTCCTAAACTATCGTCATAACGAGTGCCAAAGTTTCTTCAATCATTCAGATTACAGTAAATGTCACACATTCTTGATGTCGACCAACGCCCCCTTGTGGCGAGTTTTTCCTAGTCTCGGTGTTCTGGCATTAAAATCAGTGGCTGTATTTACTACGCCATGATGGTAATACCGAACAAAGATTTTTTAAATGTTTTATCAATGATAATAGCATGCGGACGAATATAAAAGGACATGTGCATGTTTATGGGCGAAAAATCTGTAAAAAATAATAATGATATAGAAATATCGTTACAAATTGCCTTCGAAAAGGAAAATAACGGGAGGGGTATTTGGTAATAATAAGTAGAAGAAGAATAATAGGAAGAGGAAGAACAGGGAAAAGGGAAGAGGAAGAAGAATCTACTCATGTTAGCAGAAGCCCTAGTAAAATGGGCAACACAGTAGTGGGGCGGGCAGGCTGGGGAGGTTTCCTACCACGTACGCAACCATGACGTATAATGATCATTTCGCGGTGAGGCGGGCACTTGTTTTGTTCACGCCGCAACTGTACAGACGTATACCAAAATGGCTGAGAAGGACACCAAGAATGCTCCTAAGAAGAAACCAGCGACCCATCCGCCTGCTGCTGAGATGGTTATGACAGCAATCACCGAACTGAAGGAGCGGAATGGATCTTCGCTGCAGGCAATCAAGAAGTACATCGAGCAGAACTTCGATGTCCAGATGGACCGACAGCTCATATTCATCAAGAGGGCTCTGAAGGCTGGTGTGGTGAAGGGCAAACTTACGCAGACGAAGGGTAAAGGTGCTTCGGGGTCATTCAAGTTGAATGTGCAAGCAGCCAAGGCACAGGCAGTGGAGAAGGCCAAGAAGGAAAAGGAGAAGGTCAAGAAGGAGAAAGAGAAGGAGAAGGCCAAGGCGAAAGCTGCAGCCCAGAAGGAGAAAAAGCAGAAGGCAGCCGCCGCTAAGAAGGCAAAGGCAGCACCAAAGAAAGTGAAGAAGCCAGTGAAGAAGACTACTGAGAAGAAAGAGAAGAAAAAGACACCAAAGAAGAAAGTCCCTGCCAAGAAATCGACACCCAAGAAGGCGACCAAGAAGGCGGTAGCCAAGAAACCAAAGGCTTCGAACCCCAAGAAACCCGCGGCAAAGAAGGTGACAAAGAAATCCAAGTGATTTCTGGATAGCCACTTTCCAGTGCCAACCAAACGGCTCTTTTCAGAGCCACCACATTTCCATGAAAGAATACTTGTCTTAATGAAATAATAATAACAGTAATAATAACAACAAAAATAATAATGATAATAAACATTATTTATAGTATGAACCAATTCTGTGACCACTCGCACTGGTATAAGTCGGATTCTAATGCAAAAAAATTAAAGAATGAAGATTATATATTTATTAAATGGCTAGGTAATTGGACACTATTATCATATTATAAGAAGGAGGAACAAGGGGGCGGGATGTGAATGACATATAAGGTATAAAAATGTATATGAAACTAATTATATATGAAGTTAACATATATCGTGGAAAAAAAAATAACACGAAGAGAAAGGAAGAAAACGTAAGAAATAAATAATGCAAAGAAAATGAACTGGAGAGGGAGATCGGTATTATTGATGAAATTTAAGATGTTGCCTTATATTTGAGTACTATTGACAATATCTTCCGAGAATTATGCATTTTGTTTTTTCCTAAGGGTCATTATTCCGTGCGTTTTCAGGGCGGGGGGGGGGGAGGGACTCTTTCAGAAATCATATCGGCGTCGGCACAAGGGGGCGCTCTGACGTGAGTGCCATTCGCCGCCGGGTCGGCGCGGTGACGAGTTTCGTCACCCACGTCCGCAATCTGACCACAATAGCCGCTGTTCTCGCAAATTACCTCATTCGCTCAGCGTAACATCCAGTCTTCAGTATCGTACACAACTAGCTCTCATAAATCAAGATGTCAGGTCGCGGAAAAGGAGGAAAGGGTCTTGGAAAGGGTGGTGCCAAGCGTCATCGCAAGGTTCTACGAGACAACATCCAAGGTATCACGAAGCCTGCTATCCGCCGTCTAGCAAGAAGAGGTGGAGTCAAAAGAATCTCTGGTCTCATCTACGAAGAGACACGCGGTGTACTGAAAGTCTTCTTGGAGAATGTCATCCGTGATGCCGTCACCTACTGTGAGCACGCCAAGCGGAAGACTGTCACAGCCATGGACGTGGTCTATGCACTGAAAAGGCAGGGCCGCACCCTGTACGGTTTTGGCGGCTAGTCTAACCCTACGGTTATGGCTAGAAATAACGGCTCTTTTCAGAGCCACCACATGATCAAGAAAGAATGTTGTTGATTTAAAGTAGATGAATGATGATAATCAGTACTATAATAATATAAATCAATTTAGGAATTACTATAAATCTAATCTTTTCATACTTACATTATCATCATATAGTATCAAATTACCATTGCCTTATATACAGAGTGAGAATGACATGTGAGTAGCCAAAGAGGTGCTATTACATAGCAACAAGGTGCCAAAAAATGCCGGTTTTATTTTTCGTGACCAATAAAGAAGAAAAAATATTAATCATGTATCGCTGTGCTCTAACATTGGTAGACTACGTTTTGATCATAAGCTAGGAATAACACGGCAGCAATACCAATATGTATGTATCACGTGCGTCCAAAGGAAATAAACGACAATGATATAGATATAAATCATTACTTCTTATGCAAAGTCTTAATTTCTTTCAATCGATCGAACGGCTGTAGATATACTTGGGATGGGGTGAGGTAGGAAGAGAAATGGGGGGGGGGGAGAGAATGAGTAGCATAAAAAAAGAAAGAATTGAAGAAAAAAAAGAGATAAAAGACGGCCTCCGCCCCTAATTATCCAGGTCGCTCTTTAGTCAGATTTTGCTACCTGAAAAAACCCGGCTAAACTCCTTATTTTAATTTCAGTACAAACAGATAATAAAGTGTGTTTCCCCCAATATCATTAAAAGCATGACATTTTCACGAAGGGTTTAGACTGTAATAGAGAAATGAATTGATATTTATCGAGGTGCATTTAAAAATACATAAATTTCTATTTTGACTGGTTCACATGAAGGCATTTTCCTATGTCCTGATGAAAAAAAAATTAATGAGTAAAACTGAAGAAAATATCACAATATTCAATTTTCATTACCCTCACTTAAAAACGAGGTTTTATTTTTTGAAAATTCACCAGGAAAGGGGGATTATTTTCATTCGACCTGATAATAATATTATTGTACAAGCTGTAACGACATATCGCCATTTTTCGTCAGTACTACATCACATCAGGTCGTCACTTTCCTACGTGGATATTAATTTAAAAGCATACTTCGCTCAGCATGTATCTATTATGATATCGTGCTTAACAACAAACTGGGATGTTGTCCTGAATAATATCTCGTTGAAAATACTATTATTAATTTTCAAAAGAGTTTTCACTGATCCCAAAAATAATAAGTTTGCCGGTCATACAAAAATAATAAGATAAAATCACCACACTCATTGCATAATAACACTTTGTCGCCATCTCTCGACCAGGGGCAGTACAGGCGCCCATTGGCCAATGAAAGACCGGGCTCATTTGCATACGGACCGCGCCGCACCGGACCCGGACGCGGTGTATAAATAGGGCGATTGGGACGGGCCAATCGCATTAGCAATCGAATATCTAATCGGTGCACACGCTTCGTTACATTCTTCACATACCAGCTTACATTCATCATGGCTCCAACAGGTCAAGTTGCCAAGAAAGGTTCCAAGAAAGCAGTCAAGGCCCCCCGGCCCAGCGGTGGCAAGAAGAGGCACAGGAAAAGGAAGGAGAGCTACGGAATCTACATCTACAAAGTCCTTAAGCAGGTTCACCCTGATACCGGAATTTCTAGCCGGGCCATGACGATCATGAACAGCTTCGTCAACGACATCTTCGAGCGGATTGCCGGCGAATCTTCTCGGCTGGCCCAATACAACAAGAAATCTACCATCAGCAGTCGTGAGATACAGACCGCCGTGCGCCTTCTTCTTCCAGGGGAGCTTGCTAAGCACGCCGTGAGTGAGGGCACCAAAGCGGTGACGAAGTATACCACATCTAAATAGAGGGAGTTCTACTCTTCATGTACAAACAACGGCCCTTTTCAGGGCCACACAAATATTCAAGAAAGAATGCATTATGTAGTATGAAGGAATAAATAAGCATATGAATGAACGGTCGAATAAATTAAACGAATGAAATTGTAAGTAATAATAATAGAGTAAAATGTAAGAAAATATGACAGATGAAAATGAATCTGTTGTGAAAATCAAGTTCGTGTGTACTGGGAAAGGTGCCGATGATAAGGAATGATCATGAATGATTATGCGTTTGAGAATGCATGCATGCATGCTATAGCATGCTATAAATGAATACTGAAAAATGAATACTGAATGGGGGGGGGGTATAAAGACGGAGATACGGGATGCAAAGCAAATCCAAATTAGCATTTAATTTGCGTATGTTATTGACAAGACCGGGGTCTTGATTTTTCATTGACTCATGATGTCCCCGTTCCCTAGTTTCTTACATGTTGTTACCTTCTCAAAAAAAAAACCATCCAGAATCGGTCGCCCCGTGAATTTAGTTTACTATTACCGTAGTGAAATTCGTCACCCCTTTGGTGCCTTTACTCACGCAGTGCCGTTGTGCACAGCGCCACCACCATACCACGCTTCGCGCGTTATGACAATAGAGCAACACAACTGACCAATCACGAGAGCTCTGCGGACGGTGCCGTTGGGTTTGGGATCTCTCGGAGCTCTTATAAATAGCGGTCATATTTTCAGCGGCAGTCACTCATCTCGTCTTCTACGTTCGATTCGCAGACTTACCATCAGACAAGTAACCAACCATGGCACGCACCAAGCAGACGGCTCGCAAATCTACCGGAGGGAAGGCTCCCAGAAAGCAGTTGGCAACCAAGGCGGCCAGGAAGAGTGCCCCAGCCACCGGGGGAGTTAAAAAGCCACATAGGTACAGGCCTGGAACTGTCGCCCTGAGAGAGATTCGCCGCTACCAGAAGAGCACCGAGCTTCTGATCCGAAAACTCCCATTCCAGCGTCTAGTGAGGGAGATTGCCCAGGACTTCAAAACAGAGCTCCGCTTCCAGAGTTCCGCCGTGATGGCCCTTCAAGAAGCTAGCGAAGCCTATCTGGTCGGGCTATTTGAAGACACCAACCTGTGCGCCATCCATGCTAAGAGGGTTACCATCATGCCGAAAGATATCCAGCTGGCCCGTCGAATCCGTGGAGAACGCGCCTAGAGCGCCAATGCACTACAGCCTGTAGGGCATATAACCAAACGGCTCTTTTCAGAGCCACCATAACATCACGAAAGAATCACTGATATTATATGCAGTATATATGAATAATTGGTAAAAATAATGAATCCCTGGGGTAATTGAAATATTAAATAGATATAATGTACATCATACATATAACTTTGATCAAAATAGTGGTTGTGAGGGGGGGGGGGGTAATTACCTGTAGTCGCATGAAGAGTGAGTGCGTATGTCACATGCCACTGTCACTGCTTGTCCTTATCTTGTACCATGACATCCTCCTCCCTCTTTCCTATTGAAATACAAAAAAATATATAGGAAATAAATAAATTACTGATAAAATCACCATAACAGTATATACACGCAGTCTTTATCATTTTTATTATTTTTAATATATAAAACAAACGTGGAATCACAAGCCTTCGCTTTCGGTTGTTTGATGATTTTGAAAGTAGGATTTATATAAGTTAGTTGGTATACTTGTTCTAATAAATATATTCCAGGGGTACATACTTTTTTCAAGTAGATCTCTTTGTAATTTTATTTGAATAAGAATTCACTTGCTATTCTGTTAATGAAATATAAAGTCAAAATAGATTCATGTATTCGTTATTGTATCGTATTTTGTTCAGGTAGGTATATCATGCAGCCATATTGCCACACAGTACACCACGAGCTTCCAAAACTGAGTTGTGTGTTCGATTATTTGAGGGATCATAATAAATTTTGGTGTGCACGTCATTATAATTTTTTCAAGAAAATGAAATAAATGGTGCACAGGAAAAGGTAGGGTTAGGGATAGTAAACAGATGAGAAGGATTCGCCGCAAGATGGCAGCAGTCACAAATATTGATTTTTGTTTCAGAGGCCGGACTGGCGACGGCGGTCAGCGAACCGTTGATTGGACAATAGTCGCAATACCCCGGCGGTAAATGCGAACGCCACATCGCGTATAAAAAGGCAGAAAAAAGCGCTGAGGAGTCATTACACGAATGCACACTGCTCCTGTCTGATCTTCAACTCGCTATCGGTTCATCTCATCAGTAAAACATCATGTCTGGAAGAGGAAAGAGTGGAAAGGCCCGAACCAAGGCAAAGACTCGCTCATCCCGTGCTGGTCTTCAGTTCCCAGTGGGACGTGTTCACCGATTTCTTCGAAAGGGCAGCTATGCACAGAGGGTAGGCGCTGGAGCACCCGTCTACATGGCTGCAGTACTGGAGTACCTGACTGCCGAAATCTTGGAACTCGCCGGTAATGCTGCTCGTGACAACAAGAAGTCTAGGATCATCCCTCGTCACCTTCAGCTCGCCGTACGCAACGACGAGGAACTGAACAAACTCTTGGGTGGTGTGACAATCGCACAAGGTGGCGTACTGCCAAACATCCAAGCCGTGTTGCTTCCAAAGAAAACCGCTAAATCAAGCTAGTTTGCCTCGGCGAACCCCCATTTCAACGGCCCTTATCAGGGCCACCAAATATTCACGAAAGAATTGTTTTTTTTTTCATTGGTATCCATCCCTCTTTCTCTCTCACTAACTCTATACAGATAAGGTACATGATGTGACTGATAAGAAAGATGAATTATGTCCAGTCATTTTAAGGATTTCAAATGAATACTGACAAATAATTTAGAAGATAAATGATGTCAAATAACTAAATTGAGTTCAGGGAGGCTCAACATGTTAATTTGAATAGAATTCCTAACAATTTAGTAACATGAAATTTCAAATAACGGGGGTGCGCTGGAAGGAATAATATGCATAGACGTAGAAGAAGAAGAAGTAGTAGTAGTAGTAGTAGTAGTAGTAAGAGTAGTAGTAGTAGTAGTAAGAGTAGTAGTAGTAATAGTAGTAAGAGTAGTAGTAGTAGTAGTAGTAGTAAGAGTAGTAATAGTAGTAGTAGTAGTAGTAGTAGTAGTAGTAGTAGTAGTGGTATGTCAAACTCAGGAAGTCCTAAACTATCGTCATAACGAGTGCCAAAGTTTCTTCAATCATTCAGATTACAGTAAATGTCACACATTCTTGATGTCGACCAACGCCCCCTTGTGGCGAGTTTTTCCTAGTCTCGGTGTTCTGGCATTAAAATCAGTGGCTGTATTTACTACGCCATGATGGTAATACCGAACAAAGATTTTTTAAATGTTTTATCAATGATAGCATGCGGACGAATATAAAAGGACATGTGCATGTTTATGGGCGAAAAATCTGTAAAAAATAATAATGATATAGAAATATCGTTACAAATTGCCTTCGAAAAGGAAAATAACGGGAGGGGTATTTGGTAATAATAAGTAGAAGAAGAATAATAGGAAGAGGAAGAACAGGGAAAAGGGAAGAGGAAGAAGAATCTACTCATGTTAGCAGAAGCCCTAGTAAAATGGGCAACACAGTAGTGGGGCGGGCAGGCTGGGGAGGTTTCCTACCACGTACGCAACCATGACGTATAATGATCATTTCGCGGTGAGGCGGGCACTTGTTTTGTTCACGCCGCAACTGTACAGACGTATACCAAAATGGCTGAGAAGGACACCAAGAATGCTCCTAAGAAGAAACCAGCGACCCATCCGCCTGCTGCTGAGATGGTTATGACAGCAATCACCGAACTGAAGGAGCGGAATGGATCTTCGCTGCAGGCAATCAAGAAGTACATCGAGCAGAACTTCGATGTCCAGATGGACCGACAGCTCATATTCATCAAGAGGGCTCTGAAGGCTGGTGTGGTGAAGGGCAAACTTACGCAGACGAAGGGTAAAGGTGCTTCGGGGTCATTCAAGTTGAATGTGCAAGCAGCCAAGGCACAGGCAGTGGAGAAGGCCAAGAAGGAAAAGGAGAAGGTCAAGAAGGAGAAAGAGAAGGAGAAGGCCAAGGCGAAAGCTGCAGCCCAGAAGGAGAAAAAGCAGAAGGCAGCCGCCGCTAAGAAGGCAAAGGCAGCACCAAAGAAAGTGAAGAAGCCAGTGAAGAAGACTACTGAGAAGAAAGAGAAGAAAAAGACACCAAAGAAGAAAGTCCCTGCCAAGAAATCGACACCCAAGAAGGCGACCAAGAAGGCGGTAGCCAAGAAACCAAAGGCTTCGAACCCCAAGAAACCCGCGGCAAAGAAGGTGACAAAGAAATCCAAGTGATTTCTGGATAGCCACTTTCCAGTGCCAACCAAACGGCTCTTTTCAGAGCCACCACATTTCCATGAAAGAATACTTGTCTTAATGAAATAATAATAACAGTAATAATAACAACAAAAATAATAATGATAATAAACATTATTTATAGTATGAACCAATTCTGTGACCACTCGCACTGGTATAAGTCGGATTCTAATGCAAAAAAATTAAAGAATGAAGATTATATATTTATTAAATGGCTAGGTAATTGGACACTATTATCATATTATAAGAAGGAGGAACAAGGGGGCGGGATGTGAATGACATATAAGGTATAAAAATGTATATGAAACTAATTATATATGAAGTTAACATATATCGTGGAAAAAAAAATAACACGAAGAGAAAGGAAGAAAACGTAAGAAATAAATAATGCAAAGAAAATGAACTGGAGAGGGAGATCGGTATTATTGATGAAATTTAAGATGTTGCCTTATATTTGAGTACTATTGACAATATCTTCCGAGAATTATGCATTTTGTTTTTTCCTAAGGGTCATTATTCCGTGCGTTTTCAGGGCGGGGGGGGGGGAGGGACTCTTTCAGAAATCATATCGGCGTCGGCACAAGGGGGCGCTCTGACGTGAGTGCCATTCGCCGCCGGGTCGGCGCGGTGACGAGTTTCGTCACCCACGTCCGCAATCTGACCACAATAGCCGCTGTTCTCGCAAATTACCTCATTCGCTCAGCGTAACATCCAGTCTTCAGTATCGTACACAACTAGCTCTCATAAATCAAGATGTCAGGTCGCGGAAAAGGAGGAAAGGGTCTTGGAAAGGGTGGTGCCAAGCGTCATCGCAAGGTTCTACGAGACAACATCCAAGGTATCACGAAGCCTGCTATCCGCCGTCTAGCAAGAAGAGGTGGAGTCAAAAGAATCTCTGGTCTCATCTACGAAGAGACACGCGGTGTACTGAAAGTCTTCTTGGAGAATGTCATCCGTGATGCCGTCACCTACTGTGAGCACGCCAAGCGGAAGACTGTCACAGCCATGGACGTGGTCTATGCACTGAAAAGGCAGGGCCGCACCCTGTACGGTTTTGGCGGCTAGTCTAACCCTACGGTTATGGCTAGAAATAACGGCTCTTTTCAGAGCCACCACATGATCAAGAAAGAATGTTGTTGATTTAAAGTAGATGAATGATGATAATCAGTACTATAATAATATAAATCAATTTAGGAATTACTATAAATCTAATCTTTTCATACTTACATTATCATCATATAGTATCAAATTACCATTGCCTTATATACAGAGTGAGAATGACATGTGAGTAGCCAAAGAGGTGCTATTACATAGCAACAAGGTGCCAAAAAATGCCGGTTTTATTTTTCGTGACCAATAAAGAAGAAAAAATATTAATCATGTATCGCTGTGCTCTAACATTGGTAGACTACGTTTTGATCATAAGCTAGGAATAACACGGCAGCAATACCAATATGTATGTATCACGTGCGTCCAAAGGAAATAAACGACAATGATATAGATATAAATCATTACTTCTTATGCAAAGTCTTAATTTCTTTCAATCGATCGAACGGCTGTAGATATACTTGGGATGGGGTGAGGTAGGAAGAGAAATGGGGGGGGGGGAGAGAATGAGTAGCATAAAAAAAGAAAGAATTGAAGAAAAAAAAGAGATAAAAGACGGCCTCCGCCCCTAATTATCCAGGTCGCTCTTTAGTCAGATTTTGCTACCTGAAAAAACCCGGCTAAACTCCTTATTTTAATTTCAGTACAAACAGATAATAAAGTGTGTTTCCCCCAATATCATTAAAAGCATGACATTTTCACGAAGGGTTTAGACTGTAATAGAGAAATGAATTGATATTTATCGAGGTGCATTTAAAAATACATAAATTTCTATTTTGACTGGTTCACATGAAGGCATTTTCCTATGTCCTGATGAAAAAAAAATTAATGAGTAAAACTGAAGAAAATATCACAATATTCAATTTTCATTACCCTCACTTAAAAACGAGGTTTTATTTTTTGAAAATTCACCAGGAAAGGGGGATTATTTTCATTCGACCTGATAATAATATTATTGTACAAGCTGTAACGACATATCGCCATTTTTCGTCAGTACTACATCACATCAGGTCGTCACTTTCCTACGTGGATATTAATTTAAAAGCATACTTCGCTCAGCATGTATCTATTATGATATCGTGCTTAACAACAAACTGGGATGTTGTCCTGAATAATATCTCGTTGAAAATACTATTATTAATTTTCAAAAGAGTTTTCACTGATCCCAAAAATAATAAGTTTGCCGGTCATACAAAAATAATAAGATAAAATCACCACACTCATTGCATAATAACACTTTGTCGCCATCTCTCGACCAGGGGCAGTACAGGCGCCCATTGGCCAATGAAAGACCGGGCTCATTTGCATACGGACCGCGCCGCACCGGACCCGGACGCGGTGTATAAATAGGGCGATTGGGACGGGCCAATCGCATTAGCAATCGAATATCTAATCGGTGCACACGCTTCGTTACATTCTTCACATACCAGCTTACATTCATCATGGCTCCAACAGGTCAAGTTGCCAAGAAAGGTTCCAAGAAAGCAGTCAAGGCCCCCCGGCCCAGCGGTGGCAAGAAGAGGCACAGGAAAAGGAAGGAGAGCTACGGAATCTACATCTACAAAGTCCTTAAGCAGGTTCACCCTGATACCGGAATTTCTAGCCGGGCCATGACGATCATGAACAGCTTCGTCAACGACATCTTCGAGCGGATTGCCGGCGAATCTTCTCGGCTGGCCCAATACAACAAGAAATCTACCATCAGCAGTCGTGAGATACAGACCGCCGTGCGCCTTCTTCTTCCAGGGGAGCTTGCTAAGCACGCCGTGAGTGAGGGCACCAAAGCGGTGACGAAGTATACCACATCTAAATAGAGGGAGTTCTACTCTTCATGTACAAACAACGGCCCTTTTCAGGGCCACACAAATATTCAAGAAAGAATGCATTATGTAGTATGAAGGAATAAATAAGCATATGAATGAACGGTCGAATAAATTAAACGAATGAAATTGTAAGTAATAATAATAGAGTAAAATGTAAGAAAATATGACAGATGAAAATGAATCTGTTGTGAAAATCAAGTTCGTGTGTACTGGGAAAGGTGCCGATGATAAGGAATGATCATGAATGATTATGCGTTTGAGAATGCATGCATGCATGCTATAGCATGCTATAAATGAATACTGAAAAATGAATACTGAATGGGGGGGGGGTATAAAGACGGAGATACGGGATGCAAAGCAAATCCAAATTAGCATTTAATTTGCGTATGTTATTGACAAGACCGGGGTCTTGATTTTTCATTGACTCATGATGTCCCCGTTCCCTAGTTTCTTACATGTTGTTACCTTCTCAAAAAAAAAACCATCCAGAATCGGTCGCCCCGTGAATTTAGTTTACTATTACCGTAGTGAAATTCGTCACCCCTTTGGTGCCTTTACTCACGCAGTGCCGTTGTGCACAGCGCCACCACCATACCACGCTTCGCGCGTTATGACAATAGAGCAACACAACTGACCAATCACGAGAGCTCTGCGGACGGTGCCGTTGGGTTTGGGATCTCTCGGAGCTCTTATAAATAGCGGTCATATTTTCAGCGGCAGTCACTCATCTCGTCTTCTACGTTCGATTCGCAGACTTACCATCAGACAAGTAACCAACCATGGCACGCACCAAGCAGACGGCTCGCAAATCTACCGGAGGGAAGGCTCCCAGAAAGCAGTTGGCAACCAAGGCGGCCAGGAAGAGTGCCCCAGCCACCGGGGGAGTTAAAAAGCCACATAGGTACAGGCCTGGAACTGTCGCCCTGAGAGAGATTCGCCGCTACCAGAAGAGCACCGAGCTTCTGATCCGAAAACTCCCATTCCAGCGTCTAGTGAGGGAGATTGCCCAGGACTTCAAAACAGAGCTCCGCTTCCAGAGTTCCGCCGTGATGGCCCTTCAAGAAGCTAGCGAAGCCTATCTGGTCGGGCTATTTGAAGACACCAACCTGTGCGCCATCCATGCTAAGAGGGTTACCATCATGCCGAAAGATATCCAGCTGGCCCGTCGAATCCGTGGAGAACGCGCCTAGAGCGCCAATGCACTACAGCCTGTAGGGCATATAACCAAACGGCTCTTTTCAGAGCCACCATAACATCACGAAAGAATCACTGATATTATATGCAGTATATATGAATAATTGGTAAAAATAATGAATCCCTGGGGTAATTGAAATATTAAATAGATATAATGTACATCATACATATAACTTTGATCAAAATAGTGGTTGTGAGGGGGGGGGGGGTAATTACCTGTAGTCGCATGAAGAGTGAGTGCGTATGTCACATGCCACTGTCACTGCTTGTCCTTATCTTGTACCATGACATCCTCCTCCCTCTTTCCTATTGAAATACAAAAAAATATATAGGAAATAAATAAATTACTGATAAAATCACCATAACAGTATATACACGCAGTCTTTATCATTTTTATTATTTTTAATATATAAAACAAACGTGGAATCACAAGCCTTCGCTTTCGGTTGTTTGATGATTTTGAAAGTAGGATTTATATAAGTTAGTTGGTATACTTGTTCTAATAAATATATTCCAGGGGTACATACTTTTTTCAAGTAGATCTCTTTGTAATTTTATTTGAATAAGAATTCACTTGCTATTCTGTTAATGAAATATAAAGTCAAAATAGATTCATGTATTCGTTATTGTATCGTATTTTGTTCAGGTAGGTATATCATGCAGCCATATTGCCACACAGTACACCACGAGCTTCCAAAACTGAGTTGTGTGTTCGATTATTTGAGGGATCATAATAAATTTTGGTGTGCACGTCATTATAATTTTTTCAAGAAAATGAAATAAATGGTGCACAGGAAAAGGTAGGGTTAGGGATAGTAAACAGATGAGAAGGATTCGCCGCAAGATGGCAGCAGTCACAAATATTGATTTTTGTTTCAGAGGCCGGACTGGCGACGGCGGTCAGCGAACCGTTGATTGGACAATAGTCGCAATACCCCGGCGGTAAATGCGAACGCCACATCGCGTATAAAAAGGCAGAAAAAAGCGCTGAGGAGTCATTACACGAATGCACACTGCTCCTGTCTGATCTTCAACTCGCTATCGGTTCATCTCATCAGTAAAACATCATGTCTGGAAGAGGAAAGAGTGGAAAGGCCCGAACCAAGGCAAAGACTCGCTCATCCCGTGCTGGTCTTCAGTTCCCAGTGGGACGTGTTCACCGATTTCTTCGAAAGGGCAGCTATGCACAGAGGGTAGGCGCTGGAGCACCCGTCTACATGGCTGCAGTACTGGAGTACCTGACTGCCGAAATCTTGGAACTCGCCGGTAATGCTGCTCGTGACAACAAGAAGTCTAGGATCATCCCTCGTCACCTTCAGCTCGCCGTACGCAACGACGAGGAACTGAACAAACTCTTGGGTGGTGTGACAATCGCACAAGGTGGCGTACTGCCAAACATCCAAGCCGTGTTGCTTCCAAAGAAAACCGCTAAATCAAGCTAGTTTGCCTCGGCGAACCCCCATTTCAACGGCCCTTATCAGGGCCACCAAATATTCACGAAAGAATTGTTTTTTTTTTCATTGGTATCCATCCCTCTTTCTCTCTCACTAACTCTATACAGATAAGGTACATGATGTGACTGATAAGAAAGATGAATTATGTCCAGTCATTTTAAGGATTTCAAATGAATACTGACAAATAATTTAGAAGATAAATGATGTCAAATAACTAAATTGAGTTCAGGGAGGCTCAACATGTTAATTTGAATAGAATTCCTAACAATTTAGTAACATGAAATTTCAAATAACGGGGGTGCGCTGGAAGGAATAATATGCATAGACGTAGAAGAAGAAGAAGTAGTAGTAGTAGTAGTAGTAGTAGTAAGAGTAGTAGTAGTAGTAGTAAGAGTAGTAGTAGTAATAGTAGTAAGAGTAGTAGTAGTAGTAGTAGTAGTAAGAGTAGTAATAGTAGTAGTAGTAGTAGTAGTAGTAGTAGTAGTAGTAGTGGTATGTCAAACTCAGGAAGTCCTAAACTATCGTCATAACGAGTGCCAAAGTTTCTTCAATCATTCAGATTACAGTAAATGTCACACATTCTTGATGTCGACCAACGCCCCCTTGTGGCGAGTTTTTCCTAGTCTCGGTGTTCTGGCATTAAAATCAGTGGCTGTATTTACTACGCCATGATGGTAATACCGAACAAAGATTTTTTAAATGTTTTATCAATGATAGCATGCGGACGAATATAAAAGGACATGTGCATGTTTATGGGCGAAAAATCTGTAAAAAATAATAATGATATAGAAATATCGTTACAAATTGCCTTCGAAAAGGAAAATAACGGGAGGGGTATTTGGTAATAATAAGTAGAAGAAGAATAATAGGAAGAGGAAGAACAGGGAAAAGGGAAGAGGAAGAAGAATCTACTCATGTTAGCAGAAGCCCTAGTAAAATGGGCAACACAGTAGTGGGGCGGGCAGGCTGGGGAGGTTTCCTACCACGTACGCAACCATGACGTATAATGATCATTTCGCGGTGAGGCGGGCACTTGTTTTGTTCACGCCGCAACTGTACAGACGTATACCAAAATGGCTGAGAAGGACACCAAGAATGCTCCTAAGAAGAAACCAGCGACCCATCCGCCTGCTGCTGAGATGGTTATGACAGCAATCACCGAACTGAAGGAGCGGAATGGATCTTCGCTGCAGGCAATCAAGAAGTACATCGAGCAGAACTTCGATGTCCAGATGGACCGACAGCTCATATTCATCAAGAGGGCTCTGAAGGCTGGTGTGGTGAAGGGCAAACTTACGCAGACGAAGGGTAAAGGTGCTTCGGGGTCATTCAAGTTGAATGTGCAAGCAGCCAAGGCACAGGCAGTGGAGAAGGCCAAGAAGGAAAAGGAGAAGGTCAAGAAGGAGAAAGAGAAGGAGAAGGCCAAGGCGAAAGCTGCAGCCCAGAAGGAGAAAAAGCAGAAGGCAGCCGCCGCTAAGAAGGCAAAGGCAGCACCAAAGAAAGTGAAGAAGCCAGTGAAGAAGACTACTGAGAAGAAAGAGAAGAAAAAGACACCAAAGAAGAAAGTCCCTGCCAAGAAATCGACACCCAAGAAGGCGACCAAGAAGGCGGTAGCCAAGAAACCAAAGGCTTCGAACCCCAAGAAACCCGCGGCAAAGAAGGTGACAAAGAAATCCAAGTGATTTCTGGATAGCCACTTTCCAGTGCCAACCAAACGGCTCTTTTCAGAGCCACCACATTTCCATGAAAGAATACTTGTCTTAATGAAATAATAATAACAGTAATAATAACAACAAAAATAATAATGATAATAAACATTATTTATAGTATGAACCAATTCTGTGACCACTCGCACTGGTATAAGTCGGATTCTAATGCAAAAAAATTAAAGAATGAAGATTATATATTTATTAAATGGCTAGGTAATTGGACACTATTATCATATTATAAGAAGGAGGAACAAGGGGGCGGGATGTGAATGACATATAAGGTATAAAAATGTATATGAAACTAATTATATATGAAGTTAACATATATCGTGGAAAAAAAAATAACACGAAGAGAAAGGAAGAAAACGTAAGAAATAAATAATGCAAAGAAAATGAACTGGAGAGGGAGATCGGTATTATTGATGAAATTTAAGATGTTGCCTTATATTTGAGTACTATTGACAATATCTTCCGAGAATTATGCATTTTGTTTTTTCCTAAGGGTCATTATTCCGTGCGTTTTCAGGGCGGGGGGGGGGGAGGGACTCTTTCAGAAATCATATCGGCGTCGGCACAAGGGGGCGCTCTGACGTGAGTGCCATTCGCCGCCGGGTCGGCGCGGTGACGAGTTTCGTCACCCACGTCCGCAATCTGACCACAATAGCCGCTGTTCTCGCAAATTACCTCATTCGCTCAGCGTAACATCCAGTCTTCAGTATCGTACACAACTAGCTCTCATAAATCAAGATGTCAGGTCGCGGAAAAGGAGGAAAGGGTCTTGGAAAGGGTGGTGCCAAGCGTCATCGCAAGGTTCTACGAGACAACATCCAAGGTATCACGAAGCCTGCTATCCGCCGTCTAGCAAGAAGAGGTGGAGTCAAAAGAATCTCTGGTCTCATCTACGAAGAGACACGCGGTGTACTGAAAGTCTTCTTGGAGAATGTCATCCGTGATGCCGTCACCTACTGTGAGCACGCCAAGCGGAAGACTGTCACAGCCATGGACGTGGTCTATGCACTGAAAAGGCAGGGCCGCACCCTGTACGGTTTTGGCGGCTAGTCTAACCCTACGGTTATGGCTAGAAATAACGGCTCTTTTCAGAGCCACCACATGATCAAGAAAGAATGTTGTTGATTTAAAGTAGATGAATGATGATAATCAGTACTATAATAATATAAATCAATTTAGGAATTACTATAAATCTAATCTTTTCATACTTACATTATCATCATATAGTATCAAATTACCATTGCCTTATATACAGAGTGAGAATGACATGTGAGTAGCCAAAGAGGTGCTATTACATAGCAACAAGGTGCCAAAAAATGCCGGTTTTATTTTTCGTGACCAATAAAGAAGAAAAAATATTAATCATGTATCGCTGTGCTCTAACATTGGTAGACTACGTTTTGATCATAAGCTAGGAATAACACGGCAGCAATACCAATATGTATGTATCACGTGCGTCCAAAGGAAATAAACGACAATGATATAGATATAAATCATTACTTCTTATGCAAAGTCTTAATTTCTTTCAATCGATCGAACGGCTGTAGATATACTTGGGATGGGGTGAGGTAGGAAGAGAAATGGGGGGGGGGGAGAGAATGAGTAGCATAAAAAAAGAAAGAATTGAAGAAAAAAAAGAGATAAAAGACGGCCTCCGCCCCTAATTATCCAGGTCGCTCTTTAGTCAGATTTTGCTACCTGAAAAAACCCGGCTAAACTCCTTATTTTAATTTCAGTACAAACAGATAATAAAGTGTGTTTCCCCCAATATCATTAAAAGCATGACATTTTCACGAAGGGTTTAGACTGTAATAGAGAAATGAATTGATATTTATCGAGGTGCATTTAAAAATACATAAATTTCTATTTTGACTGGTTCACATGAAGGCATTTTCCTATGTCCTGATGAAAAAAAAATTAATGAGTAAAACTGAAGAAAATATCACAATATTCAATTTTCATTACCCTCACTTAAAAACGAGGTTTTATTTTTTGAAAATTCACCAGGAAAGGGGGATTATTTTCATTCGACCTGATAATAATATTATTGTACAAGCTGTAACGACATATCGCCATTTTTCGTCAGTACTACATCACATCAGGTCGTCACTTTCCTACGTGGATATTAATTTAAAAGCATACTTCGCTCAGCATGTATCTATTATGATATCGTGCTTAACAACAAACTGGGATGTTGTCCTGAATAATATCTCGTTGAAAATACTATTATTAATTTTCAAAAGAGTTTTCACTGATCCCAAAAATAATAAGTTTGCCGGTCATACAAAAATAATAAGATAAAATCACCACACTCATTGCATAATAACACTTTGTCGCCATCTCTCGACCAGGGGCAGTACAGGCGCCCATTGGCCAATGAAAGACCGGGCTCATTTGCATACGGACCGCGCCGCACCGGACCCGGACGCGGTGTATAAATAGGGCGATTGGGACGGGCCAATCGCATTAGCAATCGAATATCTAATCGGTGCACACGCTTCGTTACATTCTTCACATACCAGCTTACATTCATCATGGCTCCAACAGGTCAAGTTGCCAAGAAAGGTTCCAAGAAAGCAGTCAAGGCCCCCCGGCCCAGCGGTGGCAAGAAGAGGCACAGGAAAAGGAAGGAGAGCTACGGAATCTACATCTACAAAGTCCTTAAGCAGGTTCACCCTGATACCGGAATTTCTAGCCGGGCCATGACGATCATGAACAGCTTCGTCAACGACATCTTCGAGCGGATTGCCGGCGAATCTTCTCGGCTGGCCCAATACAACAAGAAATCTACCATCAGCAGTCGTGAGATACAGACCGCCGTGCGCCTTCTTCTTCCAGGGGAGCTTGCTAAGCACGCCGTGAGTGAGGGCACCAAAGCGGTGACGAAGTATACCACATCTAAATAGAGGGAGTTCTACTCTTCATGTACAAACAACGGCCCTTTTCAGGGCCACACAAATATTCAAGAAAGAATGCATTATGTAGTATGAAGGAATAAATAAGCATATGAATGAACGGTCGAATAAATTAAACGAATGAAATTGTAAGTAATAATAATAGAGTAAAATGTAAGAAAATATGACAGATGAAAATGAATCTGTTGTGAAAATCAAGTTCGTGTGTACTGGGAAAGGTGCCGATGATAAGGAATGATCATGAATGATTATGCGTTTGAGAATGCATGCATGCATGCTATAGCATGCTATAAATGAATACTGAAAAATGAATACTGAATGGGGGGGGGGTATAAAGACGGAGATACGGGATGCAAAGCAAATAATTAGCATTTAATTTGCGTATGTTATTGACAAGACCGGGGTCTTGATTTTTCATTGACTCATGATGTCCCCGTTCCCTAGTTTCTTACATGTTGTTACCTTCTCAAAAAAAAAACCATCCAGAATCGGTCGCCCCGTGAATTTAGTTTACTATTACCGTAGTGAAATTCGTCACCCCTTTGGTGCCTTTACTCACGCAGTGCCGTTGTGCACAGCGCCACCACCATACCACGCTTCGCGCGTTATGACAATAGAGCAACACAACTGACCAATCACGAGAGCTCTGCGGACGGTGCCGTTGGGTTTGGGATCTCTCGGAGCTCTTATAAATAGCGGTCATATTTTCAGCGGCAGTCACTCATCTCGTCTTCTACGTTCGATTCGCAGACTTACCATCAGACAAGTAACCAACCATGGCACGCACCAAGCAGACGGCTCGCAAATCTACCGGAGGGAAGGCTCCCAGAAAGCAGTTGGCAACCAAGGCGGCCAGGAAGAGTGCCCCAGCCACCGGGGGAGTTAAAAAGCCACATAGGTACAGGCCTGGAACTGTCGCCCTGAGAGAGATTCGCCGCTACCAGAAGAGCACCGAGCTTCTGATCCGAAAACTCCCATTCCAGCGTCTAGTGAGGGAGATTGCCCAGGACTTCAAAACAGAGCTCCGCTTCCAGAGTTCCGCCGTGATGGCCCTTCAAGAAGCTAGCGAAGCCTATCTGGTCGGGCTATTTGAAGACACCAACCTGTGCGCCATCCATGCTAAGAGGGTTACCATCATGCCGAAAGATATCCAGCTGGCCCGTCGAATCCGTGGAGAACGCGCCTAGAGCGCCAATGCACTACAGCCTGTAGGGCATATAACCAAACGGCTCTTTTCAGAGCCACCATAACATCACGAAAGAATCACTGATATTATATGCAGTATATATGAATAATTGGTAAAAATAATGAATCCCTGGGGTAATTGAAATATTAAATAGATATAATGTACATCATACATATAACTTTGATCAAAATAGTGGTTGTGAGGGGGGGGGGGGTAATTACCTGTAGTCGCATGAAGAGTGAGTGCGTATGTCACATGCCACTGTCACTGCTTGTCCTTATCTTGTACCATGACATCCTCCTCCCTCTTTCCTATTGAAATACAAAAAAATATATAGGAAATAAATAAATTACTGATAAAATCACCATAACAGTATATACACGCAGTCTTTATCATTTTTATTATTTTTAATATATAAAACAAACGTGGAATCACAAGCCTTCGCTTTCGGTTGTTTGATGATTTTGAAAGTAGGATTTATATAAGTTAGTTGGTATACTTGTTCTAATAAATATATTCCAGGGGTACATACTTTTTTCAAGTAGATCTCTTTGTAATTTTATTTGAATAAGAATTCACTTGCTATTCTGTTAATGAAATATAAAGTCAAAATAGATTCATGTATTCGTTATTGTATCGTATTTTGTTCAGGTAGGTATATCATGCAGCCATATTGCCACACAGTACACCACGAGCTTCCAAAACTGAGTTGTGTGTTCGATTATTTGAGGGATCATAATAAATTTTGGTGTGCACGTCATTATAATTTTTTCAAGAAAATGAAATAAATGGTGCACAGGAAAAGGTAGGGTTAGGGATAGTAAACAGATGAGAAGGATTCGCCGCAAGATGGCAGCAGTCACAAATATTGATTTTTGTTTCAGAGGCCGGACTGGCGACGGCGGTCAGCGAACCGTTGATTGGACAATAGTCGCAATACCCCGGCGGTAAATGCGAACGCCACATCGCGTATAAAAAGGCAGAAAAAAGCGCTGAGGAGTCATTACACGAATGCACACTGCTCCTGTCTGATCTTCAACTCGCTATCGGTTCATCTCATCAGTAAAACATCATGTCTGGAAGAGGAAAGAGTGGAAAGGCCCGAACCAAGGCAAAGACTCGCTCATCCCGTGCTGGTCTTCAGTTCCCAGTGGGACGTGTTCACCGATTTCTTCGAAAGGGCAGCTATGCACAGAGGGTAGGCGCTGGAGCACCCGTCTACATGGCTGCAGTACTGGAGTACCTGACTGCCGAAATCTTGGAACTCGCCGGTAATGCTGCTCGTGACAACAAGAAGTCTAGGATCATCCCTCGTCACCTTCAGCTCGCCGTACGCAACGACGAGGAACTGAACAAACTCTTGGGTGGTGTGACAATCGCACAAGGTGGCGTACTGCCAAACATCCAAGCCGTGTTGCTTCCAAAGAAAACCGCTAAATCAAGCTAGTTTGCCTCGGCGAACCCCCATTTCAACGGCCCTTATCAGGGCCACCAAATATTCACGAAAGAATTGTTTTTTTTTTCATTGGTATCCATCCCTCTTTCTCTCTCACTAACTCTATACAGATAAGGTACATGATGTGACTGATAAGAAAGATGAATTATGTCCAGTCATTTTAAGGATTTCAAATGAATACTGACAAATAATTTAGAAGATAAATGATGTCAAATAACTAAATTGAGTTCAGGGAGGCTCAACATGTTAATTTGAATAGAATTCCTAACAATTTAGTAACATGAAATTTCAAATAACGGGGGTGCGCTGGAAGGAATAATATGCATAGACGTAGAAGAAGAAGAAGTAGTAGTAGTAGTAGTAGTAGTAGTAAGAGTAGTAGTAGTAGTAGTAAGAGTAGTAGTAGTAATAGTAGTAAGAGTAGTAGTAGTAGTAGTAGTAGTAAGAGTAGTAATAGTAGTAGTAGTAGTAGTAGTAGTAGTAGTAGTAGTAGTGGTATGTCAAACTCAGGAAGTCCTAAACTATCGTCATAACGAGTGCCAAAGTTTCTTCAATCATTCAGATTACAGTAAATGTCACACATTCTTGATGTCGACCAACGCCCCCTTGTGGCGAGTTTTTCCTAGTCTCGGTGTTCTGGCATTAAAATCAGTGGCTGTATTTACTACGCCATGATGGTAATACCGAACAAAGATTTTTTAAATGTTTTATCAATGATAGCATGCGGACGAATATAAAAGGACATGTGCATGTTTATGGGCGAAAAATCTGTAAAAAATAATAATGATATAGAAATATCGTTACAAATTGCCTTCGAAAAGGAAAATAACGGGAGGGGTATTTGGTAATAATAAGTAGAAGAAGAATAATAGGAAGAGGAAGAACAGGGAAAAGGGAAGAGGAAGAAGAATCTACTCATGTTAGCAGAAGCCCTAGTAAAATGGGCAACACAGTAGTGGGGCGGGCAGGCTGGGGAGGTTTCCTACCACGTACGCAACCATGACGTATAATGATCATTTCGCGGTGAGGCGGGCACTTGTTTTGTTCACGCCGCAACTGTACAGACGTATACCAAAATGGCTGAGAAGGACACCAAGAATGCTCCTAAGAAGAAACCAGCGACCCATCCGCCTGCTGCTGAGATGGTTATGACAGCAATCACCGAACTGAAGGAGCGGAATGGATCTTCGCTGCAGGCAATCAAGAAGTACATCGAGCAGAACTTCGATGTCCAGATGGACCGACAGCTCATATTCATCAAGAGGGCTCTGAAGGCTGGTGTGGTGAAGGGCAAACTTACGCAGAAGGGTAAAGGTGCTTCGGGGTCATTCAAGTTGAATGTGCAAGCAGCCAAGGCACAGGCAGTGGAGAAGGCCAAGAAGGAAAAGGAGAAGGTCAAGAAGGAGAAAGAGAAGGAGAAGGCCAAGGCGAAAGCTGCAGCCCAGAAGGAGAAAAAGCAGAAGGCAGCCGCCGCTAAGAAGGCAAAGGCAGCACCAAAGAAAGTGAAGAAGCCAGTGAAGAAGACTACTGAGAAGAAAGAGAAGAAAAAGACACCAAAGAAGAAAGTCCCTGCCAAGAAATCGACACCCAAGAAGGCGACCAAGAAGGCGGTAGCCAAGAAACCAAAGGCTTCGAACCCCAAGAAACCCGCGGCAAAGAAGGTGACAAAGAAATCCAAGTGATTTCTGGATAGCCACTTTCCAGTGCCAACCAAACGGCTCTTTTCAGAGCCACCACATTTCCATGAAAGAATACTTGTCTTAATGAAATAATAATAACAGTAATAATAACAACAAAAATAATAATGATAATAAACATTATTTATAGTATGAACCAATTCTGTGACCACTCGCACTGGTATAAGTCGGATTCTAATGCAAAAAAATTAAAGAATGAAGATTATATATTTATTAAATGGCTAGGTAATTGGACACTATTATCATATTATAAGAAGGAGGAACAAGGGGGCGGGATGTGAATGACATATAAGGTATAAAAATGTATATGAAACTAATTATATATGAAGTTAACATATATCGTGGAAAAAAAAATAACACGAAGAGAAAGGAAGAAAACGTAAGAAATAAATAATGCAAAGAAAATGAACTGGAGAGGGAGATCGGTATTATTGATGAAATTTAAGATGTTGCCTTATATTTGAGTACTATTGACAATATCTTCCGAGAATTATGCATTTTGTTTTTTCCTAAGGGTCATTATTCCGTGCGTTTTCAGGGCGGGGGGGGGGGAGGGACTCTTTCAGAAATCATATCGGCGTCGGCACAAGGGGGCGCTCTGACGTGAGTGCCATTCGCCGCCGGGTCGGCGCGGTGACGAGTTTCGTCACCCACGTCCGCAATCTGACCACAATAGCCGCTGTTCTCGCAAATTACCTCATTCGCTCAGCGTAACATCCAGTCTTCAGTATCGTACACAACTAGCTCTCATAAATCAAGATGTCAGGTCGCGGAAAAGGAGGAAAGGGTCTTGGAAAGGGTGGTGCCAAGCGTCATCGCAAGGTTCTACGAGACAACATCCAAGGTATCACGAAGCCTGCTATCCGCCGTCTAGCAAGAAGAGGTGGAGTCAAAAGAATCTCTGGTCTCATCTACGAAGAGACACGCGGTGTACTGAAAGTCTTCTTGGAGAATGTCATCCGTGATGCCGTCACCTACTGTGAGCACGCCAAGCGGAAGACTGTCACAGCCATGGACGTGGTCTATGCACTGAAAAGGCAGGGCCGCACCCTGTACGGTTTTGGCGGCTAGTCTAACCCTACGGTTATGGCTAGAAATAACGGCTCTTTTCAGAGCCACCACATGATCAAGAAAGAATGTTGTTGATTTAAAGTAGATGAATGATGATAATCAGTACTATAATAATATAAATCAATTTAGGAATTACTATAAATCTAATCTTTTCATACTTACATTATCATCATATAGTATCAAATTACCATTGCCTTATATACAGAGTGAGAATGACATGTGAGTAGCCAAAGAGGTGCTATTACATAGCAACAAGGTGCCAAAAAATGCCGGTTTTATTTTTCGTGACCAATAAAGAAGAAAAAATATTAATCATGTATCGCTGTGCTCTAACATTGGTAGACTACGTTTTGATCATAAGCTAGGAATAACACGGCAGCAATACCAATATGTATGTATCACGTGCGTCCAAAGGAAATAAACGACAATGATATAGATATAAATCATTACTTCTTATGCAAAGTCTTAATTTCTTTCAATCGATCGAACGGCTGTAGATATACTTGGGATGGGGTGAGGTAGGAAGAGAAATGGGGGGGGGGGAGAGAATGAGTAGCATAAAAAAAGAAAGAATTGAAGAAAAAAAAGAGATAAAAGACGGCCTCCGCCCCTAATTATCCAGGTCGCTCTTTAGTCAGATTTTGCTACCTGAAAAAACCCGGCTAAACTCCTTATTTTAATTTCAGTACAAACAGATAATAAAGTGTGTTTCCCCCAATATCATTAAAAGCATGACATTTTCACGAAGGGTTTAGACTGTAATAGAGAAATGAATTGATATTTATCGAGGTGCATTTAAAAATACATAAATTTCTATTTTGACTGGTTCACATGAAGGCATTTTCCTATGTCCTGATGAAAAAAAAATTAATGAGTAAAACTGAAGAAAATATCACAATATTCAATTTTCATTACCCTCACTTAAAAACGAGGTTTTATTTTTTGAAAATTCACCAGGAAAGGGGGATTATTTTCATTCGACCTGATAATAATATTATTGTACAAGCTGTAACGACATATCGCCATTTTTCGTCAGTACTACATCACATCAGGTCGTCACTTTCCTACGTGGATATTAATTTAAAAGCATACTTCGCTCAGCATGTATCTATTATGATATCGTGCTTAACAACAAACTGGGATGTTGTCCTGAATAATATCTCGTTGAAAATACTATTATTAATTTTCAAAAGAGTTTTCACTGATCCCAAAAATAATAAGTTTGCCGGTCATACAAAAATAATAAGATAAAATCACCACACTCATTGCATAATAACACTTTGTCGCCATCTCTCGACCAGGGGCAGTACAGGCGCCCATTGGCCAATGAAAGACCGGGCTCATTTGCATACGGACCGCGCCGCACCGGACCCGGACGCGGTGTATAAATAGGGCGATTGGGACGGGCCAATCGCATTAGCAATCGAATATCTAATCGGTGCACACGCTTCGTTACATTCTTCACATACCAGCTTACATTCATCATGGCTCCAACAGGTCAAGTTGCCAAGAAAGGTTCCAAGAAAGCAGTCAAGGCCCCCCGGCCCAGCGGTGGCAAGAAGAGGCACAGGAAAAGGAAGGAGAGCTACGGAATCTACATCTACAAAGTCCTTAAGCAGGTTCACCCTGATACCGGAATTTCTAGCCGGGCCATGACGATCATGAACAGCTTCGTCAACGACATCTTCGAGCGGATTGCCGGCGAATCTTCTCGGCTGGCCCAATACAACAAGAAATCTACCATCAGCAGTCGTGAGATACAGACCGCCGTGCGCCTTCTTCTTCCAGGGGAGCTTGCTAAGCACGCCGTGAGTGAGGGCACCAAAGCGGTGACGAAGTATACCACATCTAAATAGAGGGAGTTCTACTCTTCATGTACAAACAACGGCCCTTTTCAGGGCCACACAAATATTCAAGAAAGAATGCATTATGTAGTATGAAGGAATAAATAAGCATATGAATGAACGGTCGAATAAATTAAACGAATGAAATTGTAAGTAATAATAATAGAGTAAAATGTAAGAAAATATGACAGATGAAAATGAATCTGTTGTGAAAATCAAGTTCGTGTGTACTGGGAAAGGTGCCGATGATAAGGAATGATCATGAATGATTATGCGTTTGAGAATGCATGCATGCATGCTATAGCATGCTATAAATGAATACTGAAAAATGAATACTGAATGGGGGGGGGGTATAAAGACGGAGATACGGGATGCAAAGCAAATCCAAATTAGCATTTAATTTGCGTATGTTATTGACAAGACCGGGGTCTTGATTTTTCATTGACTCATGATGTCCCCGTTCCCTAGTTTCTTACATGTTGTTACCTTCTCAAAAAAAAAACCATCCAGAATCGGTCGCCCCGTGAATTTAGTTTACTATTACCGTAGTGAAATTCGTCACCCCTTTGGTGCCTTTACTCACGCAGTGCCGTTGTGCACAGCGCCACCACCATACCACGCTTCGCGCGTTATGACAATAGAGCAACACAACTGACCAATCACGAGAGCTCTGCGGACGGTGCCGTTGGGTTTGGGATCTCTCGGAGCTCTTATAAATAGCGGTCATATTTTCAGCGGCAGTCACTCATCTCGTCTTCTACGTTCGATTCGCAGACTTACCATCAGACAAGTAACCAACCATGGCACGCACCAAGCAGACGGCTCGCAAATCTACCGGAGGGAAGGCTCCCAGAAAGCAGTTGGCAACCAAGGCGGCCAGGAAGAGTGCCCCAGCCACCGGGGGAGTTAAAAAGCCACATAGGTACAGGCCTGGAACTGTCGCCCTGAGAGAGATTCGCCGCTACCAGAAGAGCACCGAGCTTCTGATCCGAAAACTCCCATTCCAGCGTCTAGTGAGGGAGATTGCCCAGGACTTCAAAACAGAGCTCCGCTTCCAGAGTTCCGCCGTGATGGCCCTTCAAGAAGCTAGCGAAGCCTATCTGGTCGGGCTATTTGAAGACACCAACCTGTGCGCCATCCATGCTAAGAGGGTTACCATCATGCCGAAAGATATCCAGCTGGCCCGTCGAATCCGTGGAGAACGCGCCTAGAGCGCCAATGCACTACAGCCTGTAGGGCATATAACCAAACGGCTCTTTTCAGAGCCACCATAACATCACGAAAGAATCACTGATATTATATGCAGTATATATGAATAATTGGTAAAAATAATGAATCCCTGGGGTAATTGAAATATTAAATAGATATAATGTACATCATACATATAACTTTGATCAAAATAGTGGTTGTGAGGGGGGGGGGGGTAATTACCTGTAGTCGCATGAAGAGTGAGTGCGTATGTCACATGCCACTGTCACTGCTTGTCCTTATCTTGTACCATGACATCCTCCTCCCTCTTTCCTATTGAAATACAAAAAAATATATAGGAAATAAATAAATTACTGATAAAATCACCATAACAGTATATACACGCAGTCTTTATCATTTTTATTATTTTTAATATATAAAACAAACGTGGAATCACAAGCCTTCGCTTTCGGTTGTTTGATGATTTTGAAAGTAGGATTTATATAAGTTAGTTGGTATACTTGTTCTAATAAATATATTCCAGGGGTACATACTTTTTTCAAGTAGATCTCTTTGTAATTTTATTTGAATAAGAATTCACTTGCTATTCTGTTAATGAAATATAAAGTCAAAATAGATTCATGTATTCGTTATTGTATCGTATTTTGTTCAGGTAGGTATATCATGCAGCCATATTGCCACACAGTACACCACGAGCTTCCAAAACTGAGTTGTGTGTTCGATTATTTGAGGGATCATAATAAATTTTGGTGTGCACGTCATTATAATTTTTTCAAGAAAATGAAATAAATGGTGCACAGGAAAAGGTAGGGTTAGGGATAGTAAACAGATGAGAAGGATTCGCCGCAAGATGGCAGCAGTCACAAATATTGATTTTTGTTTCAGAGGCCGGACTGGCGACGGCGGTCAGCGAACCGTTGATTGGACAATAGTCGCAATACCCCGGCGGTAAATGCGAACGCCACATCGCGTATAAAAAGGCAGAAAAAAGCGCTGAGGAGTCATTACACGAATGCACACTGCTCCTGTCTGATCTTCAACTCGCTATCGGTTCATCTCATCAGTAAAACATCATGTCTGGAAGAGGAAAGAGTGGAAAGGCCCGAACCAAGGCAAAGACTCGCTCATCCCGTGCTGGTCTTCAGTTCCCAGTGGGACGTGTTCACCGATTTCTTCGAAAGGGCAGCTATGCACAGAGGGTAGGCGCTGGAGCACCCGTCTACATGGCTGCAGTACTGGAGTACCTGACTGCCGAAATCTTGGAACTCGCCGGTAATGCTGCTCGTGACAACAAGAAGTCTAGGATCATCCCTCGTCACCTTCAGCTCGCCGTACGCAACGACGAGGAACTGAACAAACTCTTGGGTGGTGTGACAATCGCACAAGGTGGCGTACTGCCAAACATCCAAGCCGTGTTGCTTCCAAAGAAAACCGCTAAATCAAGCTAGTTTGCCTCGGCGAACCCCCATTTCAACGGCCCTTATCAGGGCCACCAAATATTCACGAAAGAATTGTTTTTTTTTTCATTGGTATCCATCCCTCTTTCTCTCTCACTAACTCTATACAGATAAGGTACATGATGTGACTGATAAGAAAGATGAATTATGTCCAGTCATTTTAAGGATTTCAAATGAATACTGACAAATAATTTAGAAGATAAATGATGTCAAATAACTAAATTGAGTTCAGGGAGGCTCAACATGTTAATTTGAATAGAATTCCTAACAATTTAGTAACATGAAATTTCAAATAACGGGGGTGCGCTGGAAGGAATAATATGCATAGACGTAGAAGAAGAAGAAGTAGTAGTAGTAGTAGTAGTAGTAAGAGTAGTAGTAGTAGTAGTAAGAGTAGTAGTAGTAATAGTAGTAAGAGTAGTAGTAGTAGTAGTAGTAGTAAGAGTAGTAATAGTAGTAGTAGTAGTAGTAGTAGTAGTAGTAGTAGTAGTGGTATGTCAAACTCAGGAAGTCCTAAACTATCGTCATAACGAGTGCCAAAGTTTCTTCAATCATTCAGATTACAGTAAATGTCACACATTCTTGATGTCGACCAACGCCCCCTTGTGGCGAGTTTTTCCTAGTCTCGGTGTTCTGGCATTAAAATCAGTGGCTGTATTTACTACGCCATGATGGTAATACCGAACAAAGATTTTTTAAATGTTTTATCAATGATAGCATGCGGACGAATATAAAAGGACATGTGCATGTTTATGGGCGAAAAATCTGTAAAAAATAATAATGATATAGAAATATCGTTACAAATTGCCTTCGAAAAGGAAAATAACGGGAGGGGTATTTGGTAATAATAAGTAGAAGAAGAATAATAGGAAGAGGAAGAACAGGGAAAAGGGAAGAGGAAGAAGAATCTACTCATGTTAGCAGAAGCCCTAGTAAAATGGGCAACACAGTAGTGGGGCGGGCAGGCTGGGGAGGTTTCCTACCACGTACGCAACCATGACGTATAATGATCATTTCGCGGTGAGGCGGGCACTTGTTTTGTTCACGCCGCAACTGTACAGACGTATACCAAAATGGCTGAGAAGGACACCAAGAATGCTCCTAAGAAGAAACCAGCGACCCATCCGCCTGCTGCTGAGATGGTTATGACAGCAATCACCGAACTGAAGGAGCGGAATGGATCTTCGCTGCAGGCAATCAAGAAGTACATCGAGCAGAACTTCGATGTCCAGATGGACCGACAGCTCATATTCATCAAGAGGGCTCTGAAGGCTGGTGTGGTGAAGGGCAAACTTACGCAGACGAAGGGTAAAGGTGCTTCGGGGTCATTCAAGTTGAATGTGCAAGCAGCCAAGGCACAGGCAGTGGAGAAGGCCAAGAAGGAAAAGGAGAAGGTCAAGAAGGAGAAAGAGAAGGAGAAGGCCAAGGCGAAAGCTGCAGCCCAGAAGGAGAAAAAGCAGAAGGCAGCCGCCGCTAAGAAGGCAAAGGCAGCACCAAAGAAAGTGAAGAAGCCAGTGAAGAAGACTACTGAGAAGAAAGAGAAGAAAAAGACACCAAAGAAGAAAGTCCCTGCCAAGAAATCGACACCCAAGAAGGCGACCAAGAAGGCGGTAGCCAAGAAACCAAAGGCTTCGAACCCCAAGAAACCCGCGGCAAAGAAGGTGACAAAGAAATCCAAGTGATTTCTGGATAGCCACTTTCCAGTGCCAACCAAACGGCTCTTTTCAGAGCCACCACATTTCCATGAAAGAATACTTGTCTTAATGAAATAATAATAACAGTAATAATAACAACAAAAATAATAATGATAATAAACATTATTTATAGTATGAACCAATTCTGTGACCACTCGCACTGGTATAAGTCGGATTCTAATGCAAAAAAATTAAAGAATGAAGATTATATATTTATTAAATGGCTAGGTAATTGGACACTATTATCATATTATAAGAAGGAGGAACAAGGGGGCGGGATGTGAATGACATATAAGGTATAAAAATGTATATGAAACTAATTATATATGAAGTTAACATATATCGTGGAAAAAAAAATAACACGAAGAGAAAGGAAGAAAACGTAAGAAATAAATAATGCAAAGAAAATGAACTGGAGAGGGAGATCGGTATTATTGATGAAATTTAAGATGTTGCCTTATATTTGAGTACTATTGACAATATCTTCCGAGAATTATGCATTTTGTTTTTTCCTAAGGGTCATTATTCCGTGCGTTTTCAGGGCGGGGGGGGGGGAGGGACTCTTTCAGAAATCATATCGGCGTCGGCACAAGGGGGCGCTCTGACGTGAGTGCCATTCGCCGCCGGGTCGGCGCGGTGACGAGTTTCGTCACCCACGTCCGCAATCTGACCACAATAGCCGCTGTTCTCGCAAATTACCTCATTCGCTCAGCGTAACATCCAGTCTTCAGTATCGTACACAACTAGCTCTCATAAATCAAGATGTCAGGTCGCGGAAAAGGAGGAAAGGGTCTTGGAAAGGGTGGTGCCAAGCGTCATCGCAAGGTTCTACGAGACAACATCCAAGGTATCACGAAGCCTGCTATCCGCCGTCTAGCAAGAAGAGGTGGAGTCAAAAGAATCTCTGGTCTCATCTACGAAGAGACACGCGGTGTACTGAAAGTCTTCTTGGAGAATGTCATCCGTGATGCCGTCACCTACTGTGAGCACGCCAAGCGGAAGACTGTCACAGCCATGGACGTGGTCTATGCACTGAAAAGGCAGGGCCGCACCCTGTACGGTTTTGGCGGCTAGTCTAACCCTACGGTTATGGCTAGAAATAACGGCTCTTTTCAGAGCCACCACATGATCAAGAAAGAATGTTGTTGATTTAAAGTAGATGAATGATGATAATCAGTACTATAATAATATAAATCAATTTAGGAATTACTATAAATCTAATCTTTTCATACTTACATTATCATCATATAGTATCAAATTACCATTGCCTTATATACAGAGTGAGAATGACATGTGAGTAGCCAAAGAGGTGCTATTACATAGCAACAAGGTGCCAAAAAATGCCGGTTTTATTTTTCGTGACCAATAAAGAAGAAAAAATATTAATCATGTATCGCTGTGCTCTAACATTGGTAGACTACGTTTTGATCATAAGCTAGGAATAACACGGCAGCAATACCAATATGTATGTATCACGTGCGTCCAAAGGAAATAAACGACAATGATATAGATATAAATCATTACTTCTTATGCAAAGTCTTAATTTCTTTCAATCGATCGAACGGCTGTAGATATACTTGGGATGGGGTGAGGTAGGAAGAGAAATGGGGGGGGGGGAGAGAATGAGTAGCATAAAAAAAGAAAGAATTGAAGAAAAAAAAGAGATAAAAGACGGCCTCCGCCCCTAATTATCCAGGTCGCTCTTTAGTCAGATTTTGCTACCTGAAAAAACCCGGCTAAACTCCTTATTTTAATTTCAGTACAAACAGATAATAAAGTGTGTTTCCCCCAATATCATTAAAAGCATGACATTTTCACGAAGGGTTTAGACTGTAATAGAGAAATGAATTGATATTTATCGAGGTGCATTTAAAAATACATAAATTTCTATTTTGACTGGTTCACATGAAGGCATTTTCCTATGTCCTGATGAAAAAAAAATTAATGAGTAAAACTGAAGAAAATATCACAATATTCAATTTTCATTACCCTCACTTAAAAACGAGGTTTTATTTTTTGAAAATTCACCAGGAAAGGGGGATTATTTTCATTCGACCTGATAATAATATTATTGTACAAGCTGTAACGACATATCGCCATTTTTCGTCAGTACTACATCACATCAGGTCGTCACTTTCCTACGTGGATATTAATTTAAAAGCATACTTCGCTCAGCATGTATCTATTATGATATCGTGCTTAACAACAAACTGGGATGTTGTCCTGAATAATATCTCGTTGAAAATACTATTATTAATTTTCAAAAGAGTTTTCACTGATCCCAAAAATAATAAGTTTGCCGGTCATACAAAAATAATAAGATAAAATCACCACACTCATTGCATAATAACACTTTGTCGCCATCTCTCGACCAGGGGCAGTACAGGCGCCCATTGGCCAATGAAAGACCGGGCTCATTTGCATACGGACCGCGCCGCACCGGACCCGGACGCGGTGTATAAATAGGGCGATTGGGACGGGCCAATCGCATTAGCAATCGAATATCTAATCGGTGCACACGCTTCGTTACATTCTTCACATACCAGCTTACATTCATCATGGCTCCAACAGGTCAAGTTGCCAAGAAAGGTTCCAAGAAAGCAGTCAAGGCCCCCCGGCCCAGCGGTGGCAAGAAGAGGCACAGGAAAAGGAAGGAGAGCTACGGAATCTACATCTACAAAGTCCTTAAGCAGGTTCACCCTGATACCGGAATTTCTAGCCGGGCCATGACGATCATGAACAGCTTCGTCAACGACATCTTCGAGCGGATTGCCGGCGAATCTTCTCGGCTGGCCCAATACAACAAGAAATCTACCATCAGCAGTCGTGAGATACAGACCGCCGTGCGCCTTCTTCTTCCAGGGGAGCTTGCTAAGCACGCCGTGAGTGAGGGCACCAAAGCGGTGACGAAGTATACCACATCTAAATAGAGGGAGTTCTACTCTTCATGTACAAACAACGGCCCTTTTCAGGGCCACACAAATATTCAAGAAAGAATGCATTATGTAGTATGAAGGAATAAATAAGCATATGAATGAACGGTCGAATAAATTAAACGAATGAAATTGTAAGTAATAATAATAGAGTAAAATGTAAGAAAATATGACAGATGAAAATGAATCTGTTGTGAAAATCAAGTTCGTGTGTACTGGGAAAGGTGCCGATGATAAGGAATGATCATGAATGATTATGCGTTTGAGAATGCATGCATGCATGCTATAGCATGCTATAAATGAATACTGAAAAATGAATACTGAATGGGGGGGGGGTATAAAGACGGAGATACGGGATGCAAAGCAAATCCAAATTAGCATTTAATTTGCGTATGTTATTGACAAGACCGGGGTCTTGATTTTTCATTGACTCATGATGTCCCCGTTCCCTAGTTTCTTACATGTTGTTACCTTCTCAAAAAAAAAACCATCCAGAATCGGTCGCCCCGTGAATTTAGTTTACTATTACCGTAGTGAAATTCGTCACCCCTTTGGTGCCTTTACTCACGCAGTGCCGTTGTGCACAGCGCCACCACCATACCACGCTTCGCGCGTTATGACAATAGAGCAACACAACTGACCAATCACGAGAGCTCTGCGGACGGTGCCGTTGGGTTTGGGATCTCTCGGAGCTCTTATAAATAGCGGTCATATTTTCAGCGGCAGTCACTCATCTCGTCTTCTACGTTCGATTCGCAGACTTACCATCAGACAAGTAACCAACCATGGCACGCACCAAGCAGACGGCTCGCAAATCTACCGGAGGGAAGGCTCCCAGAAAGCAGTTGGCAACCAAGGCGGCCAGGAAGAGTGCCCCAGCCACCGGGGGAGTTAAAAAGCCACATAGGTACAGGCCTGGAACTGTCGCCCTGAGAGAGATTCGCCGCTACCAGAAGAGCACCGAGCTTCTGATCCGAAAACTCCCATTCCAGCGTCTAGTGAGGGAGATTGCCCAGGACTTCAAAACAGAGCTCCGCTTCCAGAGTTCCGCCGTGATGGCCCTTCAAGAAGCTAGCGAAGCCTATCTGGTCGGGCTATTTGAAGACACCAACCTGTGCGCCATCCATGCTAAGAGGGTTACCATCATGCCGAAAGATATCCAGCTGGCCCGTCGAATCCGTGGAGAACGCGCCTAGAGCGCCAATGCACTACAGCCTGTAGGGCATATAACCAAACGGCTCTTTTCAGAGCCACCATAACATCACGAAAGAATCACTGATATTATATGCAGTATATATGAATAATTGGTAAAAATAATGAATCCCTGGGGTAATTGAAATATTAAATAGATATAATGTACATCATACATATAACTTTGATCAAAATAGTGGTTGTGAGGGGGGGGGGGGTAATTACCTGTAGTCGCATGAAGAGTGAGTGCGTATGTCACATGCCACTGTCACTGCTTGTCCTTATCTTGTACCATGACATCCTCCTCCCTCTTTCCTATTGAAATACAAAAAAATATATAGGAAATAAATAAATTACTGATAAAATCACCATAACAGTATATACACGCAGTCTTTATCATTTTTATTATTTTTAATATATAAAACAAACGTGGAATCACAAGCCTTCGCTTTCGGTTGTTTGATGATTTTGAAAGTAGGATTTATATAAGTTAGTTGGTATACTTGTTCTAATAAATATATTCCAGGGGTACATACTTTTTTCAAGTAGATCTCTTTGTAATTTTATTTGAATAAGAATTCACTTGCTATTCTGTTAATGAAATATAAAGTCAAAATAGATTCATGTATTCGTTATTGTATCGTATTTTGTTCAGGTAGGTATATCATGCAGCCATATTGCCACACAGTACACCACGAGCTTCCAAAACTGAGTTGTGTGTTCGATTATTTGAGGGATCATAATAAATTTTGGTGTGCACGTCATTATAATTTTTTCAAGAAAATGAAATAAATGGTGCACAGGAAAAGGTAGGGTTAGGGATAGTAAACAGATGAGAAGGATTCGCCGCAAGATGGCAGCAGTCACAAATATTGATTTTTGTTTCAGAGGCCGGACTGGCGACGGCGGTCAGCGAACCGTTGATTGGACAATAGTCGCAATACCCCGGCGGTAAATGCGAACGCCACATCGCGTATAAAAAGGCAGAAAAAAGCGCTGAGGAGTCATTACACGAATGCACACTGCTCCTGTCTGATCTTCAACTCGCTATCGGTTCATCTCATCAGTAAAACATCATGTCTGGAAGAGGAAAGAGTGGAAAGGCCCGAACCAAGGCAAAGACTCGCTCATCCCGTGCTGGTCTTCAGTTCCCAGTGGGACGTGTTCACCGATTTCTTCGAAAGGGCAGCTATGCACAGAGGGTAGGCGCTGGAGCACCCGTCTACATGGCTGCAGTACTGGAGTACCTGACTGCCGAAATCTTGGAACTCGCCGGTAATGCTGCTCGTGACAACAAGAAGTCTAGGATCATCCCTCGTCACCTTCAGCTCGCCGTACGCAACGACGAGGAACTGAACAAACTCTTGGGTGGTGTGACAATCGCACAAGGTGGCGTACTGCCAAACATCCAAGCCGTGTTGCTTCCAAAGAAAACCGCTAAATCAAGCTAGTTTGCCTCGGCGAACCCCCATTTCAACGGCCCTTATCAGGGCCACCAAATATTCACGAAAGAATTGTTTTTTTTTTCATTGGTATCCATCCCTCTTTCTCTCTCACTAACTCTATACAGATAAGGTACATGATGTGACTGATAAGAAAGATGAATTATGTCCAGTCATTTTAAGGATTTCAAATGAATACTGACAAATAATTTAGAAGATAAATGATGTCAAATAACTAAATTGAGTTCAGGGAGGCTCAACATGTTAATTTGAATAGAATTCCTAACAATTTAGTAACATGAAATTTCAAATAACGGGGGTGCGCTGGAAGGAATAATATGCATAGACGTAGAAGAAGAAGAAGTAGTAGTAGTAGTAGTAGTAGTAGTAAGAGTAGTAGTAGTAGTAGTAAGAGTAGTAGTAGTAATAGTAGTAAGAGTAGTAGTAGTAGTAGTAGTAGTAAGAGTAGTAATAGTAGTAGTAGTAGTAGTAGTAGTAGTAGTAGTAGTGGTATGTCAAACTCAGGAAGTCCTAAACTATCGTCATAACGAGTGCCAAAGTTTCTTCAATCATTCAGATTACAGTAAATGTCACACATTCTTGATGTCGACCAACGCCCCCTTGTGGCGAGTTTTTCCTAGTCTCGGTGTTCTGGCATTAAAATCAGTGGCTGTATTTACTACGCCATGATGGTAATACCGAACAAAGATTTTTTAAATGTTTTATCAATGATAGCATGCGGACGAATATAAAAGGACATGTGCATGTTTATGGGCGAAAAATCTGTAAAAAATAATAATGATATAGAAATATCGTTACAAATTGCCTTCGAAAAGGAAAATAACGGGAGGGGTATTTGGTAATAATAAGTAGAAGAAGAATAATAGGAAGAGGAAGAACAGGGAAAAGGGAAGAGGAAGAAGAATCTACTCATGTTAGCAGAAGCCCTAGTAAAATGGGCAACACAGTAGTGGGGCGGGCAGGCTGGGGAGGTTTCCTACCACGTACGCAACCATGACGTATAATGATCATTTCGCGGTGAGGCGGGCACTTGTTTTGTTCACGCCGCAACTGTACAGACGTATACCAAAATGGCTGAGAAGGACACCAAGAATGCTCCTAAGAAGAAACCAGCGACCCATCCGCCTGCTGCTGAGATGGTTATGACAGCAATCACCGAACTGAAGGAGCGGAATGGATCTTCGCTGCAGGCAATCAAGAAGTACATCGAGCAGAACTTCGATGTCCAGATGGACCGACAGCTCATATTCATCAAGAGGGCTCTGAAGGCTGGTGTGGTGAAGGGCAAACTTACGCAGACGAAGGGTAAAGGTGCTTCGGGGTCATTCAAGTTGAATGTGCAAGCAGCCAAGGCACAGGCAGTGGAGAAGGCCAAGAAGGAAAAGGAGAAGGTCAAGAAGGAGAAAGAGAAGGAGAAGGCCAAGGCGAAAGCTGCAGCCCAGAAGGAGAAAAAGCAGAAGGCAGCCGCCGCTAAGAAGGCAAAGGCAGCACCAAAGAAAGTGAAGAAGCCAGTGAAGAAGACTACTGAGAAGAAAGAGAAGAAAAAGACACCAAAGAAGAAAGTCCCTGCCAAGAAATCGACACCCAAGAAGGCGACCAAGAAGGCGGTAGCCAAGAAACCAAAGGCTTCGAACCCCAAGAAACCCGCGGCAAAGAAGGTGACAAAGAAATCCAAGTGATTTCTGGATAGCCACTTTCCAGTGCCAACCAAACGGCTCTTTTCAGAGCCACCACATTTCCATGAAAGAATACTTGTCTTAATGAAATAATAATAACAGTAATAATAACAACAAAAATAATAATGATAATAAACATTATTTATAGTATGAACCAATTCTGTGACCACTCGCACTGGTATAAGTCGGATTCTAATGCAAAAAAATTAAAGAATGAAGATTATATATTTATTAAATGGCTAGGTAATTGGACACTATTATCATATTATAAGAAGGAGGAACAAGGGGGCGGGATGTGAATGACATATAAGGTATAAAAATGTATATGAAACTAATTATATATGAAGTTAACATATATCGTGGAAAAAAAAATAACACGAAGAGAAAGGAAGAAAACGTAAGAAATAAATAATGCAAAGAAAATGAACTGGAGAGGGAGATCGGTATTATTGATGAAATTTAAGATGTTGCCTTATATTTGAGTACTATTGACAATATCTTCCGAGAATTATGCATTTTGTTTTTTCCTAAGGGTCATTATTCCGTGCGTTTTCAGGGCGGGGGGGGGGGAGGGACTCTTTCAGAAATCATATCGGCGTCGGCACAAGGGGGCGCTCTGACGTGAGTGCCATTCGCCGCCGGGTCGGCGCGGTGACGAGTTTCGTCACCCACGTCCGCAATCTGACCACAATAGCCGCTGTTCTCGCAAATTACCTCATTCGCTCAGCGTAACATCCAGTCTTCAGTATCGTACACAACTAGCTCTCATAAATCAAGATGTCAGGTCGCGGAAAAGGAGGAAAGGGTCTTGGAAAGGGTGGTGCCAAGCGTCATCGCAAGGTTCTACGAGACAACATCCAAGGTATCACGAAGCCTGCTATCCGCCGTCTAGCAAGAAGAGGTGGAGTCAAAAGAATCTCTGGTCTCATCTACGAAGAGACACGCGGTGTACTGAAAGTCTTCTTGGAGAATGTCATCCGTGATGCCGTCACCTACTGTGAGCACGCCAAGCGGAAGACTGTCACAGCCATGGACGTGGTCTATGCACTGAAAAGGCAGGGCCGCACCCTGTACGGTTTTGGCGGCTAGTCTAACCCTACGGTTATGGCTAGAAATAACGGCTCTTTTCAGAGCCACCACATGATCAAGAAAGAATGTTGTTGATTTAAAGTAGATGAATGATGATAATCAGTACTATAATAATATAAATCAATTTAGGAATTACTATAAATCTAATCTTTTCATACTTACATTATCATCATATAGTATCAAATTACCATTGCCTTATATACAGAGTGAGAATGACATGTGAGTAGCCAAAGAGGTGCTATTACATAGCAACAAGGTGCCAAAAAATGCCGGTTTTATTTTTCGTGACCAATAAAGAAGAAAAAATATTAATCATGTATCGCTGTGCTCTAACATTGGTAGACTACGTTTTGATCATAAGCTAGGAATAACACGGCAGCAATACCAATATGTATGTATCACGTGCGTCCAAAGGAAATAAACGACAATGATATAGATATAAATCATTACTTCTTATGCAAAGTCTTAATTTCTTTCAATCGATCGAACGGCTGTAGATATACTTGGGATGGGGTGAGGTAGGAAGAGAAATGGGGGGGGGGGAGAGAATGAGTAGCATAAAAAAAGAAAGAATTGAAGAAAAAAAAGAGATAAAAGACGGCCTCCGCCCCTAATTATCCAGGTCGCTCTTTAGTCAGATTTTGCTACCTGAAAAAACCCGGCTAAACTCCTTATTTTAATTTCAGTACAAACAGATAATAAAGTGTGTTTCCCCCAATATCATTAAAAGCATGACATTTTCACGAAGGGTTTAGACTGTAATAGAGAAATGAATTGATATTTATCGAGGTGCATTTAAAAATACATAAATTTCTATTTTGACTGGTTCACATGAAGGCATTTTCCTATGTCCTGATGAAAAAAAAATTAATGAGTAAAACTGAAGAAAATATCACAATATTCAATTTTCATTACCCTCACTTAAAAACGAGGTTTTATTTTTTGAAAATTCACCAGGAAAGGGGGATTATTTTCATTCGACCTGATAATAATATTATTGTACAAGCTGTAACGACATATCGCCATTTTTCGTCAGTACTACATCACATCAGGTCGTCACTTTCCTACGTGGATATTAATTTAAAAGCATACTTCGCTCAGCATGTATCTATTATGATATCGTGCTTAACAACAAACTGGGATGTTGTCCTGAATAATATCTCGTTGAAAATACTATTATTAATTTTCAAAAGAGTTTTCACTGATCCCAAAAATAATAAGTTTGCCGGTCATACAAAAATAATAAGATAAAATCACCACACTCATTGCATAATAACACTTTGTCGCCATCTCTCGACCAGGGGCAGTACAGGCGCCCATTGGCCAATGAAAGACCGGGCTCATTTGCATACGGACCGCGCCGCACCGGACCCGGACGCGGTGTATAAATAGGGCGATTGGGACGGGCCAATCGCATTAGCAATCGAATATCTAATCGGTGCACACGCTTCGTTACATTCTTCACATACCAGCTTACATTCATCATGGCTCCAACAGGTCAAGTTGCCAAGAAAGGTTCCAAGAAAGCAGTCAAGGCCCCCCGGCCCAGCGGTGGCAAGAAGAGGCACAGGAAAAGGAAGGAGAGCTACGGAATCTACATCTACAAAGTCCTTAAGCAGGTTCACCCTGATACCGGAATTTCTAGCCGGGCCATGACGATCATGAACAGCTTCGTCAACGACATCTTCGAGCGGATTGCCGGCGAATCTTCTCGGCTGGCCCAATACAACAAGAAATCTACCATCAGCAGTCGTGAGATACAGACCGCCGTGCGCCTTCTTCTTCCAGGGGAGCTTGCTAAGCACGCCGTGAGTGAGGGCACCAAAGCGGTGACGAAGTATACCACATCTAAATAGAGGGAGTTCTACTCTTCATGTACAAACAACGGCCCTTTTCAGGGCCACACAAATATTCAAGAAAGAATGCATTATGTAGTATGAAGGAATAAATAAGCATATGAATGAACGGTCGAATAAATTAAACGAATGAAATTGTAAGTAATAATAATAGAGTAAAATGTAAGAAAATATGACAGATGAAAATGAATCTGTTGTGAAAATCAAGTTCGTGTGTACTGGGAAAGGTGCCGATGATAAGGAATGATCATGAATGATTATGCGTTTGAGAATGCATGCATGCATGCTATAGCATGCTATAAATGAATACTGAAAAATGAATACTGAATGGGGGGGGGGTATAAAGACGGAGATACGGGATGCAAAGCAAATCCAAATTAGCATTTAATTTGCGTATGTTATTGACAAGACCGGGGTCTTGATTTTTCATTGACTCATGATGTCCCCGTTCCCTAGTTTCTTACATGTTGTTACCTTCTCAAAAAAAAAACCATCCAGAATCGGTCGCCCCGTGAATTTAGTTTACTATTACCGTAGTGAAATTCGTCACCCCTTTGGTGCCTTTACTCACGCAGTGCCGTTGTGCACAGCGCCACCACCATACCACGCTTCGCGCGTTATGACAATAGAGCAACACAACTGACCAATCACGAGAGCTCTGCGGACGGTGCCGTTGGGTTTGGGATCTCTCGGAGCTCTTATAAATAGCGGTCATATTTTCAGCGGCAGTCACTCATCTCGTCTTCTACGTTCGATTCGCAGACTTACCATCAGACAAGTAACCAACCATGGCACGCACCAAGCAGACGGCTCGCAAATCTACCGGAGGGAAGGCTCCCAGAAAGCAGTTGGCAACCAAGGCGGCCAGGAAGAGTGCCCCAGCCACCGGGGGAGTTAAAAAGCCACATAGGTACAGGCCTGGAACTGTCGCCCTGAGAGAGATTCGCCGCTACCAGAAGAGCACCGAGCTTCTGATCCGAAAACTCCCATTCCAGCGTCTAGTGAGGGAGATTGCCCAGGACTTCAAAACAGAGCTCCGCTTCCAGAGTTCCGCCGTGATGGCCCTTCAAGAAGCTAGCGAAGCCTATCTGGTCGGGCTATTTGAAGACACCAACCTGTGCGCCATCCATGCTAAGAGGGTTACCATCATGCCGAAAGATATCCAGCTGGCCCGTCGAATCCGTGGAGAACGCGCCTAGAGCGCCAATGCACTACAGCCTGTAGGGCATATAACCAAACGGCTCTTTTCAGAGCCACCATAACATCACGAAAGAATCACTGATATTATATGCAGTATATATGAATAATTGGTAAAAATAATGAATCCCTGGGGTAATTGAAATATTAAATAGATATAATGTACATCATACATATAACTTTGATCAAAATAGTGGTTGTGAGGGGGGGGGGGGTAATTACCTGTAGTCGCATGAAGAGTGAGTGCGTATGTCACATGCCACTGTCACTGCTTGTCCTTATCTTGTACCATGACATCCTCCTCCCTCTTTCCTATTGAAATACAAAAAAATATATAGGAAATAAATAAATTACTGATAAAATCACCATAACAGTATATACACGCAGTCTTTATCATTTTTATTATTTTTAATATATAAAACAAACGTGGAATCACAAGCCTTCGCTTTCGGTTGTTTGATGATTTTGAAAGTAGGATTTATATAAGTTAGTTGGTATACTTGTTCTAATAAATATATTCCAGGGGTACATACTTTTTTCAAGTAGATCTCTTTGTAATTTTATTTGAATAAGAATTCACTTGCTATTCTGTTAATGAAATATAAAGTCAAAATAGATTCATGTATTCGTTATTGTATCGTATTTTGTTCAGGTAGGTATATCATGCAGCCATATTGCCACACAGTACACCACGAGCTTCCAAAACTGAGTTGTGTGTTCGATTATTTGAGGGATCATAATAAATTTTGGTGTGCACGTCATTATAATTTTTTCAAGAAAATGAAATAAATGGTGCACAGGAAAAGGTAGGGTTAGGGATAGTAAACAGATGAGAAGGATTCGCCGCAAGATGGCAGCAGTCACAAATATTGATTTTTGTTTCAGAGGCCGGACTGGCGACGGCGGTCAGCGAACCGTTGATTGGACAATAGTCGCAATACCCCGGCGGTAAATGCGAACGCCACATCGCGTATAAAAAGGCAGAAAAAAGCGCTGAGGAGTCATTACACGAATGCACACTGCTCCTGTCTGATCTTCAACTCGCTATCGGTTCATCTCATCAGTAAAACATCATGTCTGGAAGAGGAAAGAGTGGAAAGGCCCGAACCAAGGCAAAGACTCGCTCATCCCGTGCTGGTCTTCAGTTCCCAGTGGGACGTGTTCACCGATTTCTTCGAAAGGGCAGCTATGCACAGAGGGTAGGCGCTGGAGCACCCGTCTACATGGCTGCAGTACTGGAGTACCTGACTGCCGAAATCTTGGAACTCGCCGGTAATGCTGCTCGTGACAACAAGAAGTCTAGGATCATCCCTCGTCACCTTCAGCTCGCCGTACGCAACGACGAGGAACTGAACAAACTCTTGGGTGGTGTGACAATCGCACAAGGTGGCGTACTGCCAAACATCCAAGCCGTGTTGCTTCCAAAGAAAACCGCTAAATCAAGCTAGTTTGCCTCGGCGAACCCCCATTTCAACGGCCCTTATCAGGGCCACCAAATATTCACGAAAGAATTGTTTTTTTTTTCATTGGTATCCATCCCTCTTTCTCTCTCACTAACTCTATACAGATAAGGTACATGATGTGACTGATAAGAAAGATGAATTATGTCCAGTCATTTTAAGGATTTCAAATGAATACTGACAAATAATTTAGAAGATAAATGATGTCAAATAACTAAATTGAGTTCAGGGAGGCTCAACATGTTAATTTGAATAGAATTCCTAACAATTTAGTAACATGAAATTTCAAATAACGGGGGTGCGCTGGAAGGAATAATATGCATAGACGTAGAAGAAGAAGAAGTAGTAGTAGTAGTAGTAGTAGTAGTAAGAGTAGTAGTAGTAGTAGTAAGAGTAGTAGTAGTAATAGTAGTAAGAGTAGTAGTAGTAGTAGTAGTAGTAAGAGTAGTAATAGTAGTAGTAGTAGTAGTAGTAGTAGTAGTAGTAGTAGTGGTATGTCAAACTCAGGAAGTCCTAAACTATCGTCATAACGAGTGCCAAAGTTTCTTCAATCATTCAGATTACAGTAAATGTCACACATTCTTGATGTCGACCAACGCCCCCTTGTGGCGAGTTTTTCCTAGTCTCGGTGTTCTGGCATTAAAATCAGTGGCTGTATTTACTACGCCATGATGGTAATACCGAACAAAGATTTTTTAAATGTTTTATCAATGATAGCATGCGGACGAATATAAAAGGACATGTGCATGTTTATGGGCGAAAAATCTGTAAAAAATAATAATGATATAGAAATATCGTTACAAATTGCCTTCGAAAAGGAAAATAACGGGAGGGGTATTTGGTAATAATAAGTAGAAGAAGAATAATAGGAAGAGGAAGAACAGGGAAAAGGGAAGAGGAAGAAGAATCTACTCATGTTAGCAGAAGCCCTAGTAAAATGGGCAACACAGTAGTGGGGCGGGCAGGCTGGGGAGGTTTCCTACCACGTACGCAACCATGACGTATAATGATCATTTCGCGGTGAGGCGGGCACTTGTTTTGTTCACGCCGCAACTGTACAGACGTATACCAAAATGGCTGAGAAGGACACCAAGAATGCTCCTAAGAAGAAACCAGCGACCCATCCGCCTGCTGCTGAGATGGTTATGACAGCAATCACCGAACTGAAGGAGCGGAATGGATCTTCGCTGCAGGCAATCAAGAAGTACATCGAGCAGAACTTCGATGTCCAGATGGACCGACAGCTCATATTCATCAAGAGGGCTCTGAAGGCTGGTGTGGTGAAGGGCAAACTTACGCAGACGAAGGGTAAAGGTGCTTCGGGGTCATTCAAGTTGAATGTGCAAGCAGCCAAGGCACAGGCAGTGGAGAAGGCCAAGAAGGAAAAGGAGAAGGTCAAGAAGGAGAAAGAGAAGGAGAAGGCCAAGGCGAAAGCTGCAGCCCAGAAGGAGAAAAAGCAGAAGGCAGCCGCCGCTAAGAAGGCAAAGGCAGCACCAAAGAAAGTGAAGAAGCCAGTGAAGAAGACTACTGAGAAGAAAGAGAAGAAAAAGACACCAAAGAAGAAAGTCCCTGCCAAGAAATCGACACCCAAGAAGGCGACCAAGAAGGCGGTAGCCAAGAAACCAAAGGCTTCGAACCCCAAGAAACCCGCGGCAAAGAAGGTGACAAAGAAATCCAAGTGATTTCTGGATAGCCACTTTCCAGTGCCAACCAAACGGCTCTTTTCAGAGCCACCACATTTCCATGAAAGAATACTTGTCTTAATGAAATAATAATAACAGTAATAATAACAACAAAAATAATAATGATAATAAACATTATTTATAGTATGAACCAATTCTGTGACCACTCGCACTGGTATAAGTCGGATTCTAATGCAAAAAAATTAAAGAATGAAGATTATATATTTATTAAATGGCTAGGTAATTGGACACTATTATCATATTATAAGAAGGAGGAACAAGGGGGCGGGATGTGAATGACATATAAGGTATAAAAATGTATATGAAACTAATTATATATGAAGTTAACATATATCGTGGAAAAAAAAATAACACGAAGAGAAAGGAAGAAAACGTAAGAAATAAATAATGCAAAGAAAATGAACTGGAGAGGGAGATCGGTATTATTGATGAAATTTAAGATGTTGCCTTATATTTGAGTACTATTGACAATATCTTCCGAGAATTATGCATTTTGTTTTTTCCTAAGGGTCATTATTCCGTGCGTTTTCAGGGCGGGGGGGGGGGAGGGACTCTTTCAGAAATCATATCGGCGTCGGCACAAGGGGGCGCTCTGACGTGAGTGCCATTCGCCGCCGGGTCGGCGCGGTGACGAGTTTCGTCACCCACGTCCGCAATCTGACCACAATAGCCGCTGTTCTCGCAAATTACCTCATTCGCTCAGCGTAACATCCAGTCTTCAGTATCGTACACAACTAGCTCTCATAAATCAAGATGTCAGGTCGCGGAAAAGGAGGAAAGGGTCTTGGAAAGGGTGGTGCCAAGCGTCATCGCAAGGTTCTACGAGACAACATCCAAGGTATCACGAAGCCTGCTATCCGCCGTCTAGCAAGAAGAGGTGGAGTCAAAAGAATCTCTGGTCTCATCTACGAAGAGACACGCGGTGTACTGAAAGTCTTCTTGGAGAATGTCATCCGTGATGCCGTCACCTACTGTGAGCACGCCAAGCGGAAGACTGTCACAGCCATGGACGTGGTCTATGCACTGAAAAGGCAGGGCCGCACCCTGTACGGTTTTGGCGGCTAGTCTAACCCTACGGTTATGGCTAGAAATAACGGCTCTTTTCAGAGCCACCACATGATCAAGAAAGAATGTTGTTGATTTAAAGTAGATGAATGATGATAATCAGTACTATAATAATATAAATCAATTTAGGAATTACTATAAATCTAATCTTTTCATACTTACATTATCATCATATAGTATCAAATTACCATTGCCTTATATACAGAGTGAGAATGACATGTGAGTAGCCAAAGAGGTGCTATTACATAGCAACAAGGTGCCAAAAAATGCCGGTTTTATTTTTCGTGACCAATAAAGAAGAAAAAATATTAATCATGTATCGCTGTGCTCTAACATTGGTAGACTACGTTTTGATCATAAGCTAGGAATAACACGGCAGCAATACCAATATGTATGTATCACGTGCGTCCAAAGGAAATAAACGACAATGATATAGATATAAATCATTACTTCTTATGCAAAGTCTTAATTTCTTTCAATCGATCGAACGGCTGTAGATATACTTGGGATGGGGTGAGGTAGGAAGAGAAATGGGGGGGGGGGAGAGAATGAGTAGCATAAAAAAAGAAAGAATTGAAGAAAAAAAAGAGATAAAAGACGGCCTCCGCCCCTAATTATCCAGGTCGCTCTTTAGTCAGATTTTGCTACCTGAAAAAACCCGGCTAAACTCCTTATTTTAATTTCAGTACAAACAGATAATAAAGTGTGTTTCCCCCAATATCATTAAAAGCATGACATTTTCACGAAGGGTTTAGACTGTAATAGAGAAATGAATTGATATTTATCGAGGTGCATTTAAAAATACATAAATTTCTATTTTGACTGGTTCACATGAAGGCATTTTCCTATGTCCTGATGAAAAAAAAATTAATGAGTAAAACTGAAGAAAATATCACAATATTCAATTTTCATTACCCTCACTTAAAAACGAGGTTTTATTTTTTGAAAATTCACCAGGAAAGGGGGATTATTTTCATTCGACCTGATAATAATATTATTGTACAAGCTGTAACGACATATCGCCATTTTTCGTCAGTACTACATCACATCAGGTCGTCACTTTCCTACGTGGATATTAATTTAAAAGCATACTTCGCTCAGCATGTATCTATTATGATATCGTGCTTAACAACAAACTGGGATGTTGTCCTGAATAATATCTCGTTGAAAATACTATTATTAATTTTCAAAAGAGTTTTCACTGATCCCAAAAATAATAAGTTTGCCGGTCATACAAAAATAATAAGATAAAATCACCACACTCATTGCATAATAACACTTTGTCGCCATCTCTCGACCAGGGGCAGTACAGGCGCCCATTGGCCAATGAAAGACCGGGCTCATTTGCATACGGACCGCGCCGCACCGGACCCGGACGCGGTGTATAAATAGGGCGATTGGGACGGGCCAATCGCATTAGCAATCGAATATCTAATCGGTGCACACGCTTCGTTACATTCTTCACATACCAGCTTACATTCATCATGGCTCCAACAGGTCAAGTTGCCAAGAAAGGTTCCAAGAAAGCAGTCAAGGCCCCCCGGCCCAGCGGTGGCAAGAAGAGGCACAGGAAAAGGAAGGAGAGCTACGGAATCTACATCTACAAAGTCCTTAAGCAGGTTCACCCTGATACCGGAATTTCTAGCCGGGCCATGACGATCATGAACAGCTTCGTCAACGACATCTTCGAGCGGATTGCCGGCGAATCTTCTCGGCTGGCCCAATACAACAAGAAATCTACCATCAGCAGTCGTGAGATACAGACCGCCGTGCGCCTTCTTCTTCCAGGGGAGCTTGCTAAGCACGCCGTGAGTGAGGGCACCAAAGCGGTGACGAAGTATACCACATCTAAATAGAGGGAGTTCTACTCTTCATGTACAAACAACGGCCCTTTTCAGGGCCACACAAATATTCAAGAAAGAATGCATTATGTAGTATGAAGGAATAAATAAGCATATGAATGAACGGTCGAATAAATTAAACGAATGAAATTGTAAGTAATAATAATAGAGTAAAATGTAAGAAAATATGACAGATGAAAATGAATCTGTTGTGAAAATCAAGTTCGTGTGTACTGGGAAAGGTGCCGATGATAAGGAATGATCATGAATGATTATGCGTTTGAGAATGCATGCATGCATGCTATAGCATGCTATAAATGAATACTGAAAAATGAATACTGAATGGGGGGGGGGTATAAAGACGGAGATACGGGATGCAAAGCAAATCCAAATTAGCATTTAATTTGCGTATGTTATTGACAAGACCGGGGTCTTGATTTTTCATTGACTCATGATGTCCCCGTTCCCTAGTTTCTTACATGTTGTTACCTTCTCAAAAAAAAAACCATCCAGAATCGGTCGCCCCGTGAATTTAGTTTACTATTACCGTAGTGAAATTCGTCACCCCTTTGGTGCCTTTACTCACGCAGTGCCGTTGTGCACAGCGCCACCACCATACCACGCTTCGCGCGTTATGACAATAGAGCAACACAACTGACCAATCACGAGAGCTCTGCGGACGGTGCCGTTGGGTTTGGGATCTCTCGGAGCTCTTATAAATAGCGGTCATATTTTCAGCGGCAGTCACTCATCTCGTCTTCTACGTTCGATTCGCAGACTTACCATCAGACAAGTAACCAACCATGGCACGCACCAAGCAGACGGCTCGCAAATCTACCGGAGGGAAGGCTCCCAGAAAGCAGTTGGCAACCAAGGCGGCCAGGAAGAGTGCCCCAGCCACCGGGGGAGTTAAAAAGCCACATAGGTACAGGCCTGGAACTGTCGCCCTGAGAGAGATTCGCCGCTACCAGAAGAGCACCGAGCTTCTGATCCGAAAACTCCCATTCCAGCGTCTAGTGAGGGAGATTGCCCAGGACTTCAAAACAGAGCTCCGCTTCCAGAGTTCCGCCGTGATGGCCCTTCAAGAAGCTAGCGAAGCCTATCTGGTCGGGCTATTTGAAGACACCAACCTGTGCGCCATCCATGCTAAGAGGGTTACCATCATGCCGAAAGATATCCAGCTGGCCCGTCGAATCCGTGGAGAACGCGCCTAGAGCGCCAATGCACTACAGCCTGTAGGGCATATAACCAAACGGCTCTTTTCAGAGCCACCATAACATCACGAAAGAATCACTGATATTATATGCAGTATATATGAATAATTGGTAAAAATAATGAATCCCTGGGGTAATTGAAATATTAAATAGATATAATGTACATCATACATATAACTTTGATCAAAATAGTGGTTGTGAGGGGGGGGGGGGTAATTACCTGTAGTCGCATGAAGAGTGAGTGCGTATGTCACATGCCACTGTCACTGCTTGTCCTTATCTTGTACCATGACATCCTCCTCCCTCTTTCCTATTGAAATACAAAAAAATATATAGGAAATAAATAAATTACTGATAAAATCACCATAACAGTATATACACGCAGTCTTTATCATTTTTATTATTTTTAATATATAAAACAAACGTGGAATCACAAGCCTTCGCTTTCGGTTGTTTGATGATTTTGAAAGTAGGATTTATATAAGTTAGTTGGTATACTTGTTCTAATAAATATATTCCAGGGGTACATACTTTTTTCAAGTAGATCTCTTTGTAATTTTATTTGAATAAGAATTCACTTGCTATTCTGTTAATGAAATATAAAGTCAAAATAGATTCATGTATTCGTTATTGTATCGTATTTTGTTCAGGTAGGTATATCATGCAGCCATATTGCCACACAGTACACCACGAGCTTCCAAAACTGAGTTGTGTGTTCGATTATTTGAGGGATCATAATAAATTTTGGTGTGCACGTCATTATAATTTTTTCAAGAAAATGAAATAAATGGTGCACAGGAAAAGGTAGGGTTAGGGATAGTAAACAGATGAGAAGGATTCGCCGCAAGATGGCAGCAGTCACAAATATTGATTTTTGTTTCAGAGGCCGGACTGGCGACGGCGGTCAGCGAACCGTTGATTGGACAATAGTCGCAATACCCCGGCGGTAAATGCGAACGCCACATCGCGTATAAAAAGGCAGAAAAAAGCGCTGAGGAGTCATTACACGAATGCACACTGCTCCTGTCTGATCTTCAACTCGCTATCGGTTCATCTCATCAGTAAAACATCATGTCTGGAAGAGGAAAGAGTGGAAAGGCCCGAACCAAGGCAAAGACTCGCTCATCCCGTGCTGGTCTTCAGTTCCCAGTGGGACGTGTTCACCGATTTCTTCGAAAGGGCAGCTATGCACAGAGGGTAGGCGCTGGAGCACCCGTCTACATGGCTGCAGTACTGGAGTACCTGACTGCCGAAATCTTGGAACTCGCCGGTAATGCTGCTCGTGACAACAAGAAGTCTAGGATCATCCCTCGTCACCTTCAGCTCGCCGTACGCAACGACGAGGAACTGAACAAACTCTTGGGTGGTGTGACAATCGCACAAGGTGGCGTACTGCCAAACATCCAAGCCGTGTTGCTTCCAAAGAAAACCGCTAAATCAAGCTAGTTTGCCTCGGCGAACCCCCATTTCAACGGCCCTTATCAGGGCCACCAAATATTCACGAAAGAATTGTTTTTTTTTTCATTGGTATCCATCCCTCTTTCTCTCTCACTAACTCTATACAGATAAGGTACATGATGTGACTGATAAGAAAGATGAATTATGTCCAGTCATTTTAAGGATTTCAAATGAATACTGACAAATAATTTAGAAGATAAATGATGTCAAATAACTAAATTGAGTTCAGGGAGGCTCAACATGTTAATTTGAATAGAATTCCTAACAATTTAGTAACATGAAATTTCAAATAACGGGGGTGCGCTGGAAGGAATAATATGCATAGACGTAGAAGAAGAAGAAGTAGTAGTAGTAGTAGTAGTAGTAGTAAGAGTAGTAGTAGTAGTAGTAAGAGTAGTAGTAGTAATAGTAGTAAGAGTAGTAGTAGTAGTAGTAGTAGTAAGAGTAGTAATAGTAGTAGTAGTAGTAGTAGTAGTAGTAGTAGTAGTAGTGGTATGTCAAACTCAGGAAGTCCTAAACTATCGTCATAACGAGTGCCAAAGTTTCTTCAATCATTCAGATTACAGTAAATGTCACACATTCTTGATGTCGACCAACGCCCCCTTGTGGCGAGTTTTTCCTAGTCTCGGTGTTCTGGCATTAAAATCAGTGGCTGTATTTACTACGCCATGATGGTAATACCGAACAAAGATTTTTTAAATGTTTTATCAATGATAGCATGCGGACGAATATAAAAGGACATGTGCATGTTTATGGGCGAAAAATCTGTAAAAAATAATAATGATATAGAAATATCGTTACAAATTGCCTTCGAAAAGGAAAATAACGGGAGGGGTATTTGGTAATAATAAGTAGAAGAAGAATAATAGGAAGAGGAAGAACAGGGAAAAGGGAAGAGGAAGAAGAATCTACTCATGTTAGCAGAAGCCCTAGTAAAATGGGCAACACAGTAGTGGGGCGGGCAGGCTGGGGAGGTTTCCTACCACGTACGCAACCATGACGTATAATGATCATTTCGCGGTGAGGCGGGCACTTGTTTTGTTCACGCCGCAACTGTACAGACGTATACCAAAATGGCTGAGAAGGACACCAAGAATGCTCCTAAGAAGAAACCAGCGACCCATCCGCCTGCTGCTGAGATGGTTATGACAGCAATCACCGAACTGAAGGAGCGGAATGGATCTTCGCTGCAGGCAATCAAGAAGTACATCGAGCAGAACTTCGATGTCCAGATGGACCGACAGCTCATATTCATCAAGAGGGCTCTGAAGGCTGGTGTGGTGAAGGGCAAACTTACGCAGACGAAGGGTAAAGGTGCTTCGGGGTCATTCAAGTTGAATGTGCAAGCAGCCAAGGCACAGGCAGTGGAGAAGGCCAAGAAGGAAAAGGAGAAGGTCAAGAAGGAGAAAGAGAAGGAGAAGGCCAAGGCGAAAGCTGCAGCCCAGAAGGAGAAAAAGCAGAAGGCAGCCGCCGCTAAGAAGGCAAAGGCAGCACCAAAGAAAGTGAAGAAGCCAGTGAAGAAGACTACTGAGAAGAAAGAGAAGAAAAAGACACCAAAGAAGAAAGTCCCTGCCAAGAAATCGACACCCAAGAAGGCGACCAAGAAGGCGGTAGCCAAGAAACCAAAGGCTTCGAACCCCAAGAAACCCGCGGCAAAGAAGGTGACAAAGAAATCCAAGTGATTTCTGGATAGCCACTTTCCAGTGCCAACCAAACGGCTCTTTTCAGAGCCACCACATTTCCATGAAAGAATACTTGTCTTAATGAAATAATAATAACAGTAATAATAACAACAAAAATAATAATGATAATAAACATTATTTATAGTATGAACCAATTCTGTGACCACTCGCACTGGTATAAGTCGGATTCTAATGCAAAAAAATTAAAGAATGAAGATTATATATTTATTAAATGGCTAGGTAATTGGACACTATTATCATATTATAAGAAGGAGGAACAAGGGGGCGGGATGTGAATGACATATAAGGTATAAAAATGTATATGAAACTAATTATATATGAAGTTAACATATATCGTGGAAAAAAAAATAACACGAAGAGAAAGGAAGAAAACGTAAGAAATAAATAATGCAAAGAAAATGAACTGGAGAGGGAGATCGGTATTATTGATGAAATTTAAGATGTTGCCTTATATTTGAGTACTATTGACAATATCTTCCGAGAATTATGCATTTTGTTTTTTCCTAAGGGTCATTATTCCGTGCGTTTTCAGGGCGGGGGGGGGGGAGGGACTCTTTCAGAAATCATATCGGCGTCGGCACAAGGGGGCGCTCTGACGTGAGTGCCATTCGCCGCCGGGTCGGCGCGGTGACGAGTTTCGTCACCCACGTCCGCAATCTGACCACAATAGCCGCTGTTCTCGCAAATTACCTCATTCGCTCAGCGTAACATCCAGTCTTCAGTATCGTACACAACTAGCTCTCATAAATCAAGATGTCAGGTCGCGGAAAAGGAGGAAAGGGTCTTGGAAAGGGTGGTGCCAAGCGTCATCGCAAGGTTCTACGAGACAACATCCAAGGTATCACGAAGCCTGCTATCCGCCGTCTAGCAAGAAGAGGTGGAGTCAAAAGAATCTCTGGTCTCATCTACGAAGAGACACGCGGTGTACTGAAAGTCTTCTTGGAGAATGTCATCCGTGATGCCGTCACCTACTGTGAGCACGCCAAGCGGAAGACTGTCACAGCCATGGACGTGGTCTATGCACTGAAAAGGCAGGGCCGCACCCTGTACGGTTTTGGCGGCTAGTCTAACCCTACGGTTATGGCTAGAAATAACGGCTCTTTTCAGAGCCACCACATGATCAAGAAAGAATGTTGTTGATTTAAAGTAGATGAATGATAATCAGTACTATAATAATATAAATCAATTTAGGAATTACTATAAATCTAATCTTTTCATACTTACATTATCATCATATAGTATCAAATTACCATTGCCTTATATACAGAGTGAGAATGACATGTGAGTAGCCAAAGAGGTGCTATTACATAGCAACAAGGTGCCAAAAAATGCCGGTTTTATTTTTCGTGACCAATAAAGAAGAAAAAATATTAATCATGTATCGCTGTGCTCTAACATTGGTAGACTACGTTTTGATCATAAGCTAGGAATAACACGGCAGCAATACCAATATGTATGTATCACGTGCGTCCAAAGGAAATAAACGACAATGATATAGATATAAATCATTACTTCTTATGCAAAGTCTTAATTTCTTTCAATCGATCGAACGGCTGTAGATATACTTGGGATGGGGTGAGGTAGGAAGAGAAATGGGGGGGGGGGAGAGAATGAGTAGCATAAAAAAAGAAAGAATTGAAGAAAAAAAAGAGATAAAAGACGGCCTCCGCCCCTAATTATCCAGGTCGCTCTTTAGTCAGATTTTGCTACCTGAAAAAACCCGGCTAAACTCCTTATTTTAATTTCAGTACAAACAGATAATAAAGTGTGTTTCCCCCAATATCATTAAAAGCATGACATTTTCACGAAGGGTTTAGACTGTAATAGAGAAATGAATTGATATTTATCGAGGTGCATTTAAAAATACATAAATTTCTATTTTGACTGGTTCACATGAAGGCATTTTCCTATGTCCTGATGAAAAAAAAATTAATGAGTAAAACTGAAGAAAATATCACAATATTCAATTTTCATTACCCTCACTTAAAAACGAGGTTTTATTTTTTGAAAATTCACCAGGAAAGGGGGATTATTTTCATTCGACCTGATAATAATATTATTGTACAAGCTGTAACGACATATCGCCATTTTTCGTCAGTACTACATCACATCAGGTCGTCACTTTCCTACGTGGATATTAATTTAAAAGCATACTTCGCTCAGCATGTATCTATTATGATATCGTGCTTAACAACAAACTGGGATGTTGTCCTGAATAATATCTCGTTGAAAATACTATTATTAATTTTCAAAAGAGTTTTCACTGATCCCAAAAATAATAAGTTTGCCGGTCATACAAAAATAATAAGATAAAATCACCACACTCATTGCATAATAACACTTTGTCGCCATCTCTCGACCAGGGGCAGTACAGGCGCCCATTGGCCAATGAAAGACCGGGCTCATTTGCATACGGACCGCGCCGCACCGGACCCGGACGCGGTGTATAAATAGGGCGATTGGGACGGGCCAATCGCATTAGCAATCGAATATCTAATCGGTGCACACGCTTCGTTACATTCTTCACATACCAGCTTACATTCATCATGGCTCCAACAGGTCAAGTTGCCAAGAAAGGTTCCAAGAAAGCAGTCAAGGCCCCCCGGCCCAGCGGTGGCAAGAAGAGGCACAGGAAAAGGAAGGAGAGCTACGGAATCTACATCTACAAAGTCCTTAAGCAGGTTCACCCTGATACCGGAATTTCTAGCCGGGCCATGACGATCATGAACAGCTTCGTCAACGACATCTTCGAGCGGATTGCCGGCGAATCTTCTCGGCTGGCCCAATACAACAAGAAATCTACCATCAGCAGTCGTGAGATACAGACCGCCGTGCGCCTTCTTCTTCCAGGGGAGCTTGCTAAGCACGCCGTGAGTGAGGGCACCAAAGCGGTGACGAAGTATACCACATCTAAATAGAGGGAGTTCTACTCTTCATGTACAAACAACGGCCCTTTTCAGGGCCACACAAATATTCAAGAAAGAATGCATTATGTAGTATGAAGGAATAAATAAGCATATGAATGAACGGTCGAATAAATTAAACGAATGAAATTGTAAGTAATAATAATAGAGTAAAATGTAAGAAAATATGACAGATGAAAATGAATCTGTTGTGAAAATCAAGTTCGTGTGTACTGGGAAAGGTGCCGATGATAAGGAATGATCATGAATGATTATGCGTTTGAGAATGCATGCATGCATGCTATAGCATGCTATAAATGAATACTGAAAAATGAATACTGAATGGGGGGGGGGTATAAAGACGGAGATACGGGATGCAAAGCAAATCCAAATTAGCATTTAATTTGCGTATGTTATTGACAAGACCGGGGTCTTGATTTTTCATTGACTCATGATGTCCCCGTTCCCTAGTTTCTTACATGTTGTTACCTTCTCAAAAAAAAAACCATCCAGAATCGGTCGCCCCGTGAATTTAGTTTACTATTACCGTAGTGAAATTCGTCACCCCTTTGGTGCCTTTACTCACGCAGTGCCGTTGTGCACAGCGCCACCACCATACCACGCTTCGCGCGTTATGACAATAGAGCAACACAACTGACCAATCACGAGAGCTCTGCGGACGGTGCCGTTGGGTTTGGGATCTCTCGGAGCTCTTATAAATAGCGGTCATATTTTCAGCGGCAGTCACTCATCTCGTCTTCTACGTTCGATTCGCAGACTTACCATCAGACAAGTAACCAACCATGGCACGCACCAAGCAGACGGCTCGCAAATCTACCGGAGGGAAGGCTCCCAGAAAGCAGTTGGCAACCAAGGCGGCCAGGAAGAGTGCCCCAGCCACCGGGGGAGTTAAAAAGCCACATAGGTACAGGCCTGGAACTGTCGCCCTGAGAGAGATTCGCCGCTACCAGAAGAGCACCGAGCTTCTGATCCGAAAACTCCCATTCCAGCGTCTAGTGAGGGAGATTGCCCAGGACTTCAAAACAGAGCTCCGCTTCCAGAGTTCCGCCGTGATGGCCCTTCAAGAAGCTAGCGAAGCCTATCTGGTCGGGCTATTTGAAGACACCAACCTGTGCGCCATCCATGCTAAGAGGGTTACCATCATGCCGAAAGATATCCAGCTGGCCCGTCGAATCCGTGGAGAACGCGCCTAGAGCGCCAATGCACTACAGCCTGTAGGGCATATAACCAAACGGCTCTTTTCAGAGCCACCATAACATCACGAAAGAATCACTGATATTATATGCAGTATATATGAATAATTGGTAAAAATAATGAATCCCTGGGGTAATTGAAATATTAAATAGATATAATGTACATCATACATATAACTTTGATCAAAATAGTGGTTGTGAGGGGGGGGGGGGTAATTACCTGTAGTCGCATGAAGAGTGAGTGCGTATGTCACATGCCACTGTCACTGCTTGTCCTTATCTTGTACCATGACATCCTCCTCCCTCTTTCCTATTGAAATACAAAAAAATATATAGGAAATAAATAAATTACTGATAAAATCACCATAACAGTATATACACGCAGTCTTTATCATTTTTATTATTTTTAATATATAAAACAAACGTGGAATCACAAGCCTTCGCTTTCGGTTGTTTGATGATTTTGAAAGTAGGATTTATATAAGTTAGTTGGTATACTTGTTCTAATAAATATATTCCAGGGGTACATACTTTTTTCAAGTAGATCTCTTTGTAATTTTATTTGAATAAGAATTCACTTGCTATTCTGTTAATGAAATATAAAGTCAAAATAGATTCATGTATTCGTTATTGTATCGTATTTTGTTCAGGTAGGTATATCATGCAGCCATATTGCCACACAGTACACCACGAGCTTCCAAAACTGAGTTGTGTGTTCGATTATTTGAGGGATCATAATAAATTTTGGTGTGCACGTCATTATAATTTTTTCAAGAAAATGAAATAAATGGTGCACAGGAAAAGGTAGGGTTAGGGATAGTAAACAGATGAGAAGGATTCGCCGCAAGATGGCAGCAGTCACAAATATTGATTTTTGTTTCAGAGGCCGGACTGGCGACGGCGGTCAGCGAACCGTTGATTGGACAATAGTCGCAATACCCCGGCGGTAAATGCGAACGCCACATCGCGTATAAAAAGGCAGAAAAAAGCGCTGAGGAGTCATTACACGAATGCACACTGCTCCTGTCTGATCTTCAACTCGCTATCGGTTCATCTCATCAGTAAAACATCATGTCTGGAAGAGGAAAGAGTGGAAAGGCCCGAACCAAGGCAAAGACTCGCTCATCCCGTGCTGGTCTTCAGTTCCCAGTGGGACGTGTTCACCGATTTCTTCGAAAGGGCAGCTATGCACAGAGGGTAGGCGCTGGAGCACCCGTCTACATGGCTGCAGTACTGGAGTACCTGACTGCCGAAATCTTGGAACTCGCCGGTAATGCTGCTCGTGACAACAAGAAGTCTAGGATCATCCCTCGTCACCTTCAGCTCGCCGTACGCAACGACGAGGAACTGAACAAACTCTTGGGTGGTGTGACAATCGCACAAGGTGGCGTACTGCCAAACATCCAAGCCGTGTTGCTTCCAAAGAAAACCGCTAAATCAAGCTAGTTTGCCTCGGCGAACCCCCATTTCAACGGCCCTTATCAGGGCCACCAAATATTCACGAAAGAATTGTTTTTTTTTTCATTGGTATCCATCCCTCTTTCTCTCTCACTAACTCTATACAGATAAGGTACATGATGTGACTGATAAGAAAGATGAATTATGTCCAGTCATTTTAAGGATTTCAAATGAATACTGACAAATAATTTAGAAGATAAATGATGTCAAATAACTAAATTGAGTTCAGGGAGGCTCAACATGTTAATTTGAATAGAATTCCTAACAATTTAGTAACATGAAATTTCAAATAACGGGGGTGCGCTGGAAGGAATAATATGCATAGACGTAGAAGAAGAAGAAGTAGTAGTAGTAGTAGTAGTAGTAGTAAGAGTAGTAGTAGTAGTAGTAAGAGTAGTAGTAGTAATAGTAGTAAGAGTAGTAGTAGTAGTAGTAGTAGTAAGAGTAGTAATAGTAGTAGTAGTAGTAGTAGTAGTAGTAGTAGTAGTAGTGGTATGTCAAACTCAGGAAGTCCTAAACTATCGTCATAACGAGTGCCAAAGTTTCTTCAATCATTCAGATTACAGTAAATGTCACACATTCTTGATGTCGACCAACGCCCCCTTGTGGCGAGTTTTTCCTAGTCTCGGTGTTCTGGCATTAAAATCAGTGGCTGTATTTACTACGCCATGATGGTAATACCGAACAAAGATTTTTTAAATGTTTTATCAATGATAGCATGCGGACGAATATAAAAGGACATGTGCATGTTTATGGGCGAAAAATCTGTAAAAAATAATAATGATATAGAAATATCGTTACAAATTGCCTTCGAAAAGGAAAATAACGGGAGGGGTATTTGGTAATAATAAGTAGAAGAAGAATAATAGGAAGAGGAAGAACAGGGAAAAGGGAAGAGGAAGAAGAATCTACTCATGTTAGCAGAAGCCCTAGTAAAATGGGCAACACAGTAGTGGGGCGGGCAGGCTGGGGAGGTTTCCTACCACGTACGCAACCATGACGTATAATGATCATTTCGCGGTGAGGCGGGCACTTGTTTTGTTCACGCCGCAACTGTACAGACGTATACCAAAATGGCTGAGAAGGACACCAAGAATGCTCCTAAGAAGAAACCAGCGACCCATCCGCCTGCTGCTGAGATGGTTATGACAGCAATCACCGAACTGAAGGAGCGGAATGGATCTTCGCTGCAGGCAATCAAGAAGTACATCGAGCAGAACTTCGATGTCCAGATGGACCGACAGCTCATATTCATCAAGAGGGCTCTGAAGGCTGGTGTGGTGAAGGGCAAACTTACGCAGACGAAGGGTAAAGGTGCTTCGGGGTCATTCAAGTTGAATGTGCAAGCAGCCAAGGCACAGGCAGTGGAGAAGGCCAAGAAGGAAAAGGAGAAGGTCAAGAAGGAGAAAGAGAAGGAGAAGGCCAAGGCGAAAGCTGCAGCCCAGAAGGAGAAAAAGCAGAAGGCAGCCGCCGCTAAGAAGGCAAAGGCAGCACCAAAGAAAGTGAAGAAGCCAGTGAAGAAGACTACTGAGAAGAAAGAGAAGAAAAAGACACCAAAGAAGAAAGTCCCTGCCAAGAAATCGACACCCAAGAAGGCGACCAAGAAGGCGGTAGCCAAGAAACCAAAGGCTTCGAACCCCAAGAAACCCGCGGCAAAGAAGGTGACAAAGAAATCCAAGTGATTTCTGGATAGCCACTTTCCAGTGCCAACCAAACGGCTCTTTTCAGAGCCACCACATTTCCATGAAAGAATACTTGTCTTAATGAAATAATAATAACAGTAATAATAACAACAAAAATAATAATGATAATAAACATTATTTATAGTATGAACCAATTCTGTGACCACTCGCACTGGTATAAGTCGGATTCTAATGCAAAAAAATTAAAGAATGAAGATTATATATTTATTAAATGGCTAGGTAATTGGACACTATTATCATATTATAAGAAGGAGGAACAAGGGGGCGGGATGTGAATGACATATAAGGTATAAAAATGTATATGAAACTAATTATATATGAAGTTAACATATATCGTGGAAAAAAAAATAACACGAAGAGAAAGGAAGAAAACGTAAGAAATAAATAATGCAAAGAAAATGAACTGGAGAGGGAGATCGGTATTATTGATGAAATTTAAGATGTTGCCTTATATTTGAGTACTATTGACAATATCTTCCGAGAATTATGCATTTTGTTTTTTCCTAAGGGTCATTATTCCGTGCGTTTTCAGGGGGGGGGGGGGGGAGGGACTCTTTCAGAAATCATATCGGCGTCGGCACAAGGGGGCGCTCTGACGTGAGTGCCATTCGCCGCCGGGTCGGCGCGGTGACGAGTTTCGTCACCCACGTCCGCAATCTGACCACAATAGCCGCTGTTCTCGCAAATTACCTCATTCGCTCAGCGTAACATCCAGTCTTCAGTATCGTACACAACTAGCTCTCATAAATCAAGATGTCAGGTCGCGGAAAAGGAGGAAAGGGTCTTGGAAAGGGTGGTGCCAAGCGTCATCGCAAGGTTCTACGAGACAACATCCAAGGTATCACGAAGCCTGCTATCCGCCGTCTAGCAAGAAGAGGTGGAGTCAAAAGAATCTCTGGTCTCATCTACGAAGAGACACGCGGTGTACTGAAAGTCTTCTTGGAGAATGTCATCCGTGATGCCGTCACCTACTGTGAGCACGCCAAGCGGAAGACTGTCACAGCCATGGACGTGGTCTATGCACTGAAAAGGCAGGGCCGCACCCTGTACGGTTTTGGCGGCTAGTCTAACCCTACGGTTATGGCTAGAAATAACGGCTCTTTTCAGAGCCACCACATGATCAAGAAAGAATGTTGTTGATTTAAAGTAGATGAATGATGATAATCAGTACTATAATAATATAAATCAATTTAGGAATTACTATAAATCTAATCTTTTCATACTTACATTATCATCATATAGTATCAAATTACCATTGCCTTATATACAGAGTGAGAATGACATGTGAGTAGCCAAAGAGGTGCTATTACATAGCAACAAGGTGCCAAAAAATGCCGGTTTTATTTTTCGTGACCAATAAAGAAGAAAAAATATTAATCATGTATCGCTGTGCTCTAACATTGGTAGACTACGTTTTGATCATAAGCTAGGAATAACACGGCAGCAATACCAATATGTATGTATCACGTGCGTCCAAAGGAAATAAACGACAATGATATAGATATAAATCATTACTTCTTATGCAAAGTCTTAATTTCTTTCAATCGATCGAACGGCTGTAGATATACTTGGGATGGGGTGAGGTAGGAAGAGAAATGGGGGGGGGGGAGAGAATGAGTAGCATAAAAAAAGAAAGAATTGAAGAAAAAAAAGAGATAAAAGACGGCCTCCGCCCCTAATTATCCAGGTCGCTCTTTAGTCAGATTTTGCTACCTGAAAAAACCCGGCTAAACTCCTTATTTTAATTTCAGTACAAACAGATAATAAAGTGTGTTTCCCCCAATATCATTAAAAGCATGACATTTTCACGAAGGGTTTAGACTGTAATAGAGAAATGAATTGATATTTATCGAGGTGCATTTAAAAATACATAAATTTCTATTTTGACTGGTTCACATGAAGGCATTTTCCTATGTCCTGATGAAAAAAAAATTAATGAGTAAAACTGAAGAAAATATCACAATATTCAATTTTCATTACCCTCACTTAAAAACGAGGTTTTATTTTTTGAAAATTCACCAGGAAAGGGGGATTATTTTCATTCGACCTGATAATAATATTATTGTACAAGCTGTAACGACATATCGCCATTTTTCGTCAGTACTACATCACATCAGGTCGTCACTTTCCTACGTGGATATTAATTTAAAAGCATACTTCGCTCAGCATGTATCTATTATGATATCGTGCTTAACAACAAACTGGGATGTTGTCCTGAATAATATCTCGTTGAAAATACTATTATTAATTTTCAAAAGAGTTTTCACTGATCCCAAAAATAATAAGTTTGCCGGTCATACAAAAATAATAAGATAAAATCACCACACTCATTGCATAATAACACTTTGTCGCCATCTCTCGACCAGGGGCAGTACAGGCGCCCATTGGCCAATGAAAGACCGGGCTCATTTGCATACGGACCGCGCCGCACCGGACCCGGACGCGGTGTATAAATAGGGCGATTGGGACGGGCCAATCGCATTAGCAATCGAATATCTAATCGGTGCACACGCTTCGTTACATTCTTCACATACCAGCTTACATTCATCATGGCTCCAACAGGTCAAGTTGCCAAGAAAGGTTCCAAGAAAGCAGTCAAGGCCCCCCGGCCCAGCGGTGGCAAGAAGAGGCACAGGAAAAGGAAGGAGAGCTACGGAATCTACATCTACAAAGTCCTTAAGCAGGTTCACCCTGATACCGGAATTTCTAGCCGGGCCATGACGATCATGAACAGCTTCGTCAACGACATCTTCGAGCGGATTGCCGGCGAATCTTCTCGGCTGGCCCAATACAACAAGAAATCTACCATCAGCAGTCGTGAGATACAGACCGCCGTGCGCCTTCTTCTTCCAGGGGAGCTTGCTAAGCACGCCGTGAGTGAGGGCACCAAAGCGGTGACGAAGTATACCACATCTAAATAGAGGGAGTTCTACTCTTCATGTACAAACAACGGCCCTTTTCAGGGCCACACAAATATTCAAGAAAGAATGCATTATGTAGTATGAAGGAATAAATAAGCATATGAATGAACGGTCGAATAAATTAAACGAATGAAATTGTAAGTAATAATAATAGAGTAAAATGTAAGAAAATATGACAGATGAAAATGAATCTGTTGTGAAAATCAAGTTCGTGTGTACTGGGAAAGGTGCCGATGATAAGGAATGATCATGAATGATTATGCGTTTGAGAATGCATGCATGCATGCTATAGCATGCTATAAATGAATACTGAAAAATGAATACTGAATGGGGGGGGGGTATAAAGACGGAGATACGGGATGCAAAGCAAATCCAAATTAGCATTTAATTTGCGTATGTTATTGACAAGACCGGGGTCTTGATTTTTCATTGACTCATGATGTCCCCGTTCCCTAGTTTCTTACATGTTGTTACCTTCTCAAAAAAAAAACCATCCAGAATCGGTCGCCCCGTGAATTTAGTTTACTATTACCGTAGTGAAATTCGTCACCCCTTTGGTGCCTTTACTCACGCAGTGCCGTTGTGCACAGCGCCACCACCATACCACGCTTCGCGCGTTATGACAATAGAGCAACACAACTGACCAATCACGAGAGCTCTGCGGACGGTGCCGTTGGGTTTGGGATCTCTCGGAGCTCTTATAAATAGCGGTCATATTTTCAGCGGCAGTCACTCATCTCGTCTTCTACGTTCGATTCGCAGACTTACCATCAGACAAGTAACCAACCATGGCACGCACCAAGCAGACGGCTCGCAAATCTACCGGAGGGAAGGCTCCCAGAAAGCAGTTGGCAACCAAGGCGGCCAGGAAGAGTGCCCCAGCCACCGGGGGAGTTAAAAAGCCACATAGGTACAGGCCTGGAACTGTCGCCCTGAGAGAGATTCGCCGCTACCAGAAGAGCACCGAGCTTCTGATCCGAAAACTCCCATTCCAGCGTCTAGTGAGGGAGATTGCCCAGGACTTCAAAACAGAGCTCCGCTTCCAGAGTTCCGCCGTGATGGCCCTTCAAGAAGCTAGCGAAGCCTATCTGGTCGGGCTATTTGAAGACACCAACCTGTGCGCCATCCATGCTAAGAGGGTTACCATCATGCCGAAAGATATCCAGCTGGCCCGTCGAATCCGTGGAGAACGCGCCTAGAGCGCCAATGCACTACAGCCTGTAGGGCATATAACCAAACGGCTCTTTTCAGAGCCACCATAACATCACGAAAGAATCACTGATATTATATGCAGTATATATGAATAATTGGTAAAAATAATGAATCCCTGGGGTAATTGAAATATTAAATAGATATAATGTACATCATACATATAACTTTGATCAAAATAGTGGTTGTGAGGGGGGGGGGGGTAATTACCTGTAGTCGCATGAAGAGTGAGTGCGTATGTCACATGCCACTGTCACTGCTTGTCCTTATCTTGTACCATGACATCCTCCTCCCTCTTTCCTATTGAAATACAAAAAAATATATAGGAAATAAATAAATTACTGATAAAATCACCATAACAGTATATACACGCAGTCTTTATCATTTTTATTATTTTTAATATATAAAACAAACGTGGAATCACAAGCCTTCGCTTTCGGTTGTTTGATGATTTTGAAAGTAGGATTTATATAAGTTAGTTGGTATACTTGTTCTAATAAATATATTCCAGGGGTACATACTTTTTTCAAGTAGATCTCTTTGTAATTTTATTTGAATAAGAATTCACTTGCTATTCTGTTAATGAAATATAAAGTCAAAATAGATTCATGTATTCGTTATTGTATCGTATTTTGTTCAGGTAGGTATATCATGCAGCCATATTGCCACACAGTACACCACGAGCTTCCAAAACTGAGTTGTGTGTTCGATTATTTGAGGGATCATAATAAATTTTGGTGTGCACGTCATTATAATTTTTTCAAGAAAATGAAATAAATGGTGCACAGGAAAAGGTAGGGTTAGGGATAGTAAACAGATGAGAAGGATTCGCCGCAAGATGGCAGCAGTCACAAATATTGATTTTTGTTTCAGAGGCCGGACTGGCGACGGCGGTCAGCGAACCGTTGATTGGACAATAGTCGCAATACCCCGGCGGTAAATGCGAACGCCACATCGCGTATAAAAAGGCAGAAAAAAGCGCTGAGGAGTCATTACACGAATGCACACTGCTCCTGTCTGATCTTCAACTCGCTATCGGTTCATCTCATCAGTAAAACATCATGTCTGGAAGAGGAAAGAGTGGAAAGGCCCGAACCAAGGCAAAGACTCGCTCATCCCGTGCTGGTCTTCAGTTCCCAGTGGGACGTGTTCACCGATTTCTTCGAAAGGGCAGCTATGCACAGAGGGTAGGCGCTGGAGCACCCGTCTACATGGCTGCAGTACTGGAGTACCTGACTGCCGAAATCTTGGAACTCGCCGGTAATGCTGCTCGTGACAACAAGAAGTCTAGGATCATCCCTCGTCACCTTCAGCTCGCCGTACGCAACGACGAGGAACTGAACAAACTCTTGGGTGGTGTGACAATCGCACAAGGTGGCGTACTGCCAAACATCCAAGCCGTGTTGCTTCCAAAGAAAACCGCTAAATCAAGCTAGTTTGCCTCGGCGAACCCCCATTTCAACGGCCCTTATCAGGGCCACCAAATATTCACGAAAGAATTGTTTTTTTTTTCATTGGTATCCATCCCTCTTTCTCTCTCACTAACTCTATACAGATAAGGTACATGATGTGACTGATAAGAAAGATGAATTATGTCCAGTCATTTTAAGGATTTCAAATGAATACTGACAAATAATTTAGAAGATAAATGATGTCAAATAACTAAATTGAGTTCAGGGAGGCTCAACATGTTAATTTGAATAGAATTCCTAACAATTTAGTAACATGAAATTTCAAATAACGGGGGTGCGCTGGAAGGAATAATATGCATAGACGTAGAAGAAGAAGAAGTAGTAGTAGTAGTAGTAGTAGTAGTAAGAGTAGTAGTAGTAGTAGTAAGAGTAGTAGTAGTAATAGTAGTAAGAGTAGTAGTAGTAGTAGTAGTAGTAAGAGTAGTAATAGTAGTAGTAGTAGTAGTAGTAGTAGTAGTAGTAGTAGTGGTATGTCAAACTCAGGAAGTCCTAAACTATCGTCATAACGAGTGCCAAAGTTTCTTCAATCATTCAGATTACAGTAAATGTCACACATTCTTGATGTCGACCAACGCCCCCTTGTGGCGAGTTTTTCCTAGTCTCGGTGTTCTGGCATTAAAATCAGTGGCTGTATTTACTACGCCATGATGGTAATACCGAACAAAGATTTTTTAAATGTTTTATCAATGATAGCATGCGGACGAATATAAAAGGACATGTGCATGTTTATGGGCGAAAAATCTGTAAAAAATAATAATGATATAGAAATATCGTTACAAATTGCCTTCGAAAAGGAAAATAACGGGAGGGGTATTTGGTAATAATAAGTAGAAGAAGAATAATAGGAAGAGGAAGAACAGGGAAAAGGGAAGAGGAAGAAGAATCTACTCATGTTAGCAGAAGCCCTAGTAAAATGGGCAACACAGTAGTGGGGCGGGCAGGCTGGGGAGGTTTCCTACCACGTACGCAACCATGACGTATAATGATCATTTCGCGGTGAGGCGGGCACTTGTTTTGTTCACGCCGCAACTGTACAGACGTATACCAAAATGGCTGAGAAGGACACCAAGAATGCTCCTAAGAAGAAACCAGCGACCCATCCGCCTGCTGCTGAGATGGTTATGACAGCAATCACCGAACTGAAGGAGCGGAATGGATCTTCGCTGCAGGCAATCAAGAAGTACATCGAGCAGAACTTCGATGTCCAGATGGACCGACAGCTCATATTCATCAAGAGGGCTCTGAAGGCTGGTGTGGTGAAGGGCAAACTTACGCAGACGAAGGGTAAAGGTGCTTCGGGGTCATTCAAGTTGAATGTGCAAGCAGCCAAGGCACAGGCAGTGGAGAAGGCCAAGAAGGAAAAGGAGAAGGTCAAGAAGGAGAAAGAGAAGGAGAAGGCCAAGGCGAAAGCTGCAGCCCAGAAGGAGAAAAAGCAGAAGGCAGCCGCCGCTAAGAAGGCAAAGGCAGCACCAAAGAAAGTGAAGAAGCCAGTGAAGAAGACTACTGAGAAGAAAGAGAAGAAAAAGACACCAAAGAAGAAAGTCCCTGCCAAGAAATCGACACCCAAGAAGGCGACCAAGAAGGCGGTAGCCAAGAAACCAAAGGCTTCGAACCCCAAGAAACCCGCGGCAAAGAAGGTGACAAAGAAATCCAAGTGATTTCTGGATAGCCACTTTCCAGTGCCAACCAAACGGCTCTTTTCAGAGCCACCACATTTCCATGAAAGAATACTTAATGAAATAATAATAACAGTAATAATAACAACAAAAATAATAATGATAATAAACATTATTTATAGTATGAACCAATTCTGTGACCACTCGCACTGGTATAAGTCGGATTCTAATGCAAAAAAATTAAAGAATGAAGATTATATATTTATTAAATGGCTAGGTAATTGGACACTATTATCATATTATAAGAAGGAGGAACAAGGGGGCGGGATGTGAATGACATATAAGGTATAAAAATGTATATGAAACTAATTATATATGAAGTTAACATATATCGTGGAAAAAAAAATAACACGAAGAGAAAGGAAGAAAACGTAAGAAATAAATAATGCAAAGAAAATGAACTGGAGAGGGAGATCGGTATTATTGATGAAATTTAAGATGTTGCCTTATATTTGAGTACTATTGACAATATCTTCCGAGAATTATGCATTTTGTTTTTTCCTAAGGGTCATTATTCCGTGCGTTTTCAGGGCGGGGGGGGGGAGGGACTCTTTCAGAAATCATATCGGCGTCGGCACAAGGGGGCGCTCTGACGTGAGTGCCATTCGCCGCCGGGTCGGCGCGGTGACGAGTTTCGTCACCCACGTCCGCAATCTGACCACAATAGCCGCTGTTCTCGCAAATTACCTCATTCGCTCAGCGTAACATCCAGTCTTCAGTATCGTACACAACTAGCTCTCATAAATCAAGATGTCAGGTCGCGGAAAAGGAGGAAAGGGTCTTGGAAAGGGTGGTGCCAAGCGTCATCGCAAGGTTCTACGAGACAACATCCAAGGTATCACGAAGCCTGCTATCCGCCGTCTAGCAAGAAGAGGTGGAGTCAAAAGAATCTCTGGTCTCATCTACGAAGAGACACGCGGTGTACTGAAAGTCTTCTTGGAGAATGTCATCCGTGATGCCGTCACCTACTGTGAGCACGCCAAGCGGAAGACTGTCACAGCCATGGACGTGGTCTATGCACTGAAAAGGCAGGGCCGCACCCTGTACGGTTTTGGCGGCTAGTCTAACCCTACGGTTATGGCTAGAAATAACGGCTCTTTTCAGAGCCACCACATGATCAAGAAAGAATGTTGTTGATTTAAAGTAGATGAATGATGATAATCAGTACTATAATAATATAAATCAATTTAGGAATTACTATAAATCTAATCTTTTCATACTTACATTATCATCATATAGTATCAAATTACCATTGCCTTATATACAGAGTGAGAATGACATGTGAGTAGCCAAAGAGGTGCTATTACATAGCAACAAGGTGCCAAAAAATGCCGGTTTTATTTTTCGTGACCAATAAAGAAGAAAAAATATTAATCATGTATCGCTGTGCTCTAACATTGGTAGACTACGTTTTGATCATAAGCTAGGAATAACACGGCAGCAATACCAATATGTATGTATCACGTGCGTCCAAAGGAAATAAACGACAATGATATAGATATAAATCATTACTTCTTATGCAAAGTCTTAATTTCTTTCAATCGATCGAACGGCTGTAGATATACTTGGGATGGGGTGAGGTAGGAAGAGAAATGGGGGGGGGGGAGAGAATGAGTAGCATAAAAAAAGAAAGAATTGAAGAAAAAAAAGAGATAAAAGACGGCCTCCGCCCCTAATTATCCAGGTCGCTCTTTAGTCAGATTTTGCTACCTGAAAAAACCCGGCTAAACTCCTTATTTTAATTTCAGTACAAACAGATAATAAAGTGTGTTTCCCCCAATATCATTAAAAGCATGACATTTTCACGAAGGGTTTAGACTGTAATAGAGAAATGAATTGATATTTATCGAGGTGCATTTAAAAATACATAAATTTCTATTTTGACTGGTTCACATGAAGGCATTTTCCTATGTCCTGATGAAAAAAAAATTAATGAGTAAAACTGAAGAAAATATCACAATATTCAATTTTCATTACCCTCACTTAAAAACGAGGTTTTATTTTTTGAAAATTCACCAGGAAAGGGGGATTATTTTCATTCGACCTGATAATAATATTATTGTACAAGCTGTAACGACATATCGCCATTTTTCGTCAGTACTACATCACATCAGGTCGTCACTTTCCTACGTGGATATTAATTTAAAAGCATACTTCGCTCAGCATGTATCTATTATGATATCGTGCTTAACAACAAACTGGGATGTTGTCCTGAATAATATCTCGTTGAAAATACTATTATTAATTTTCAAAAGAGTTTTCACTGATCCCAAAAATAATAAGTTTGCCGGTCATACAAAAATAATAAGATAAAATCACCACACTCATTGCATAATAACACTTTGTCGCCATCTCTCGACCAGGGGCAGTACAGGCGCCCATTGGCCAATGAAAGACCGGGCTCATTTGCATACGGACCGCGCCGCACCGGACCCGGACGCGGTGTATAAATAGGGCGATTGGGACGGGCCAATCGCATTAGCAATCGAATATCTAATCGGTGCACACGCTTCGTTACATTCTTCACATACCAGCTTACATTCATCATGGCTCCAACAGGTCAAGTTGCCAAGAAAGGTTCCAAGAAAGCAGTCAAGGCCCCCCGGCCCAGCGGTGGCAAGAAGAGGCACAGGAAAAGGAAGGAGAGCTACGGAATCTACATCTACAAAGTCCTTAAGCAGGTTCACCCTGATACCGGAATTTCTAGCCGGGCCATGACGATCATGAACAGCTTCGTCAACGACATCTTCGAGCGGATTGCCGGCGAATCTTCTCGGCTGGCCCAATACAACAAGAAATCTACCATCAGCAGTCGTGAGATACAGACCGCCGTGCGCCTTCTTCTTCCAGGGGAGCTTGCTAAGCACGCCGTGAGTGAGGGCACCAAAGCGGTGACGAAGTATACCACATCTAAATAGAGGGAGTTCTACTCTTCATGTACAAACAACGGCCCTTTTCAGGGCCACACAAATATTCAAGAAAGAATGCATTATGTAGTATGAAGGAATAAATAAGCATATGAATGAACGGTCGAATAAATTAAACGAATGAAATTGTAAGTAATAATAATAGAGTAAAATGTAAGAAAATATGACAGATGAAAATGAATCTGTTGTGAAAATCAAGTTCGTGTGTACTGGGAAAGGTGCCGATGATAAGGAATGATCATGAATGATTATGCGTTTGAGAATGCATGCATGCATGCTATAGCATGCTATAAATGAATACTGAAAAATGAATACTGAATGGGGGGGGGGTATAAAGACGGAGATACGGGATGCAAAGCAAATCCAAATTAGCATTTAATTTGCGTATGTTATTGACAAGACCGGGGTCTTGATTTTTCATTGACTCATGATGTCCCCGTTCCCTAGTTTCTTACATGTTGTTACCTTCTCAAAAAAAAAACCATCCAGAATCGGTCGCCCCGTGAATTTAGTTTACTATTACCGTAGTGAAATTCGTCACCCCTTTGGTGCCTTTACTCACGCAGTGCCGTTGTGCACAGCGCCACCACCATACCACGCTTCGCGCGTTATGACAATAGAGCAACACAACTGACCAATCACGAGAGCTCTGCGGACGGTGCCGTTGGGTTTGGGATCTCTCGGAGCTCTTATAAATAGCGGTCATATTTTCAGCGGCAGTCACTCATCTCGTCTTCTACGTTCGATTCGCAGACTTACCATCAGACAAGTAACCAACCATGGCACGCACCAAGCAGACGGCTCGCAAATCTACCGGAGGGAAGGCTCCCAGAAAGCAGTTGGCAACCAAGGCGGCCAGGAAGAGTGCCCCAGCCACCGGGGGAGTTAAAAAGCCACATAGGTACAGGCCTGGAACTGTCGCCCTGAGAGAGATTCGCCGCTACCAGAAGAGCACCGAGCTTCTGATCCGAAAACTCCCATTCCAGCGTCTAGTGAGGGAGATTGCCCAGGACTTCAAAACAGAGCTCCGCTTCCAGAGTTCCGCCGTGATGGCCCTTCAAGAAGCTAGCGAAGCCTATCTGGTCGGGCTATTTGAAGACACCAACCTGTGCGCCATCCATGCTAAGAGGGTTACCATCATGCCGAAAGATATCCAGCTGGCCCGTCGAATCCGTGGAGAACGCGCCTAGAGCGCCAATGCACTACAGCCTGTAGGGCATATAACCAAACGGCTCTTTTCAGAGCCACCATAACATCACGAAAGAATCACTGATATTATATGCAGTATATATGAATAATTGGTAAAAATAATGAATCCCTGGGGTAATTGAAATATTAAATAGATATAATGTACATCATACATATAACTTTGATCAAAATAGTGGTTGTGAGGGGGGGGGGGGTAATTACCTGTAGTCGCATGAAGAGTGAGTGCGTATGTCACATGCCACTGTCACTGCTTGTCCTTATCTTGTACCATGACATCCTCCTCCCTCTTTCCTATTGAAATACAAAAAAATATATAGGAAATAAATAAATTACTGATAAAATCACCATAACAGTATATACACGCAGTCTTTATCATTTTTATTATTTTTAATATATAAAACAAACGTGGAATCACAAGCCTTCGCTTTCGGTTGTTTGATGATTTTGAAAGTAGGATTTATATAAGTTAGTTGGTATACTTGTTCTAATAAATATATTCCAGGGGTACATACTTTTTTCAAGTAGATCTCTTTGTAATTTTATTTGAATAAGAATTCACTTGCTATTCTGTTAATGAAATATAAAGTCAAAATAGATTCATGTATTCGTTATTGTATCGTATTTTGTTCAGGTAGGTATATCATGCAGCCATATTGCCACACAGTACACCACGAGCTTCCAAAACTGAGTTGTGTGTTCGATTATTTGAGGGATCATAATAAATTTTGGTGTGCACGTCATTATAATTTTTTCAAGAAAATGAAATAAATGGTGCACAGGAAAAGGTAGGGTTAGGGATAGTAAACAGATGAGAAGGATTCGCCGCAAGATGGCAGCAGTCACAAATATTGATTTTTGTTTCAGAGGCCGGACTGGCGACGGCGGTCAGCGAACCGTTGATTGGACAATAGTCGCAATACACGGCGGTAAATGCGAACGCCACATCGCGTATAAAAAGGCAGAAAAAAGCGCTGAGGAGTCATTACACGAATGCACACTGCTCCTGTCTGATCTTCAACTCGCTATCGGTTCATCTCATCAGTAAAACATCATGTCTGGGAAGGGAAAGAGTGGAAAGGCCCGAACCAAGGCAAAGACTCGCTCATCCCGGCTGGTCTTCAGTTCCCAGTGGGACGTGTTCACCGATTTCTTCGAAAGGGCAGCTATGCACAGAGGGTAGGCGCTGGAGCACCCGTCTACATGGCTGCAGTACTGGAGTACCTGACTGCCGAAATCTTGGAACTCGCCGGTAATGCTGCTCGTGACAACAAGAAGTCTAGGATCATCCCTCGTCACCTTCAGCTCGCCGTACGCAACGACGAGGAACTGAACAAACTCTTGGGTGGTGTGACAATCGCACAAGGTGGCGTACTGCCAAACATCCAAGCCGTGTTGCTTCCAAAGAAAACCGCTAAATCAAGCTAGTTTGCCTCGGCGAACCCCCATTTCAACGGCCCTTATCAGGGCCACCAAATATTCACGAAAGAATTGTTTTTTTTTTCATTGGTATCCATCCCTCTTTCTCTCTCACTAACTCTATACAGATAAGGTACATGATGTGACTGATAAGAAAGATGAATTATGTCCAGTCATTTTAAGGATTTCAAATGAATACTGACAAATAATTTAGAAGTAAATGATGTCAAATAACTAAATTGAGTTCAGGGAGGCTCAACATGTTAATTTGAATAGAATTCCTAACAATTTAGTAACATGAAATTTCAAATAACGGGGGTGCGCTGGAAGGAATAATATGCATAGACGTAGAAGAAGAAGAAGTAGTAGTAGTAGTAGTAGTAGTAGTAAGAGTAGTAGTAGTAGTAGTAAGTAGTAGTAGTATAAAGTAGTAATAGTAGTAGTATAGTAGTAGTAGTAGTAGTAGTAGTATAGAGTAGTAGTATAGTAGTAGTAGTAGTGGTATGTCAAACTCAGGAAGTCCTAAACTATCGTCATAACGAGTGCCAAAGTTTCTTCAATCATTCAGATTACAGTAAATGTCACACATTCTTGATGTCGACCAACGCCCCCTTGTGGCGAGTTTTTCCTAGTCTCGGTGTTCTGGCATTAAAATCAGTGGCTGTATTTACTACGCCATGATGGTAATACCGAAACAAAGATTTTTTAAATGTTTTATCAATGATAGCATGCGGACGAATATAAAAGGGACATGTGCATGTTTATGGGCGAAAAATCTGTAAAAATAATAATGATATAGAAATATCGTTACAAATTGCCTTCGAAAAGGAAAATAACGGGAGGGGTATTTGGTAATAATAAGTAGAAGAAGAATAATAGGAAGAGGAAGAACAGGGAAAAGGGAAGAGGAAGAAGAATCTACTCAGTTAGCAGAAGCCCTAGTAAATGGGCAACACAGTAGTGGGGCGGGCAGGCTGGGGAGGTTTCCTACCACGTACGCAACCATGACGTATAATGATCATTTCGCGGTGAGGCGGGCATTGTTTTGTTCACGCCGCAACTGTACAGACGTATACCAAAATGGCTGAGAGGACACCAAGAATGCTCCTAAGAAGAAACCAGCGACCCATCCGCCTGCTGCTGAGATGGTTATGACAGCAATCACCGAACTGAAGGAGCGGAATGGATCTTCGCTGCAGGCAATCAAGAAGTACATCGAGCAGAACTTCGATGTCCAGATGGACCGACAGCTCATATTCATCAAGAGGGCTCTGAAGGCTGGTGTGGTGAAGGGCAAACTTACGCAGACGAAGGGTAAAGGTGCTTCGGGGTCATTCAAGTTGAATGTGCAAGCAGCCAAGGCACAGGCAGTGGAGAAGGCCAAGAAGGAAAAGGAGAAGGTCAGAAGGAGAAAAGAGAAGGAGAAGGCCAAGGCGAAAGCTGCAGCCCAGAAGGAGAAAAAGCAGAAGGCAGCCGCCGCTAAGAAGGCAAAGGCAGCACCAAAGAAAGTGAAGAAGCCAGTGAAGAAGACTACTGAGAAGAAAGAGAAGAAAAAGACACCAAAGAAGAAAGTCCCTGCCAAGAAATCGACACCCAAGAAGGCGACCAAGAAGGCGGTAGCCAAGAAACCAAAGGCTTCGAACCCCAAGAAACCCCGGCAAAGAAGGTGACAAAGAAATCCAAGTGATTTCTGGATAGCCACTTTCAGTGCCAACCAAACGGCTCTTTTCAGAGCCACCACATTTCCATGAAAGAATACTTGTCTTAATGAAATAATAATAACAGTAATAATAACAACAAAAATAATAATGATAATAAACATTATTTATAGTATGAACCAATTCTGTGACCACTCGCACTGGTATAAGTCGGATTCTAATGCAAAAAAATTAAAGAATGAAGATTATATATTTATTAAATGGCTAGGTAATTGGACACTATTATCATATTATAAGAAGGAGGAACAAGGGGGCGGATGTGAATGACATATAGGTATAAAAATGTATATGAAACTAATTATATATGAAGTTAACATATATCGTGGAAAAAAAAATAACACGAAAGAGAAAGGAAGAAAACGTAAGAAATAAATAATGCAAAGAAAATGAACTGGAGAGGGAGATCGGTATTATTGATGAAATTTAAGATGTTGCCTTATATTTGAGTACTATTGACAATATCTTCCGAGAATTATGCATTTGTTTTTTCCTAAGGGTCATTATTCCGTGCGTTTTCAGGGCGGGGGGGGGGGAGGGACTCTTTCAGAAATCATATCGGCGTCGGCACAAGGGGGCGCTCTGACGTGAGTGCCATTCGCCGCCGGGTCGGCGCGGTGACGAGTTTCGTCACCCACGTCCGCAATCTGACCACAATAGCCGCTGTTCTCGCAATTACCTCATTCGCTCAGCGTAACATCCAGTCTTCAGGATCGTACACAACTAGCTCTCATAAATCAAGATGTCAGGTCGCGGAAGAAGGAGGAAAGGGTCTTGGAAAGGGTGGTGCCAAGCGTCATCGCAAGGTTCTACGAGACAACATCCAAGGTATCACGAAGCCTGCTATCCGCCGTCTAGCAAGAAGAGGTGGAGTCAAAAGAATCTCTGGTCTCATCTACGAAGAGACACGCGGTTACTGAAAGTCTTCTTGGAGAATGTCATCCGTGATGCCGTCACCTACTGTGAGCACGCCAAGCGGAAGACTGTCACAGCCATGGACGTGGTCTATGCACTGAAAAGGCAGGGCCGCACCCTGTACGGTTTTGGCGGCTAGTCTAACCCTACGGTTATGGCTAGAAATAACGGCTCTTTTCAGAGCCACCACATGATCAAGAAAGAATGTTGTTGATTTAAAGTAGATGAATGATGATAATCAGTACTATAATAATATAAATCAATTTAGGAATTACTATAAATCTAATCTTTTCATACTTACATTATCATCATATAGTATCAAATTACCATTGCCTTATATACAGAGTGAGAATGACATGTGAGTAGCCAAAGAGGTGCTATTACATAGCAACAAGGTGCCAAAAAATGCCGGTTTTATTTTTCGTGACCAATAAAGAAGAAAAAATATTAATCATGTATCGCTGTGCTCTAACATTGGTAGACTACGTTTTGATCATAAGCTAGGAATAACACGGCAGCAATACCAATATGTATGTATCACGTGCGTCCAAAGGAAATAAACGACAATGATATAGATATAAATCATTACTTCTTATGCAAAGTCTTAATTTCTTTCAATCGATCGAACGGCTGTAGATATACTTGGGATGGGGTGAGGTAGGAAGAGAAATGGGGGGGGGGGAGAGAATGAGTAGCATAAAAAAAGAAAGAATTGAAGAAAAAAAAGAGATAAAAGACGGCCTCCGCCCCTAATTATCCAGGTCGCTCTTTAGTCAGATTTTGCTACCTGAAAAAACCCGGCTAAACTCCTTATTTTAATTTCAGTACAAACAGATAATAAAGTGTGTTTCCCCCAATATCATTAAAAGCATGACATTTTCACGAAGGGTTTAGACTGTAATAGAGAAATGAATTGATATTTATCGAGGTGCATTTAAAAATACATAAATTTCTATTTTGACTGGTTCACATGAAGGCATTTTCCTATGTCCTGATGAAAAAAAAATTAATGAGTAAAACTGAAGAAAATATCACAATATTCAATTTTCATTACCCTCACTTAAAAACGAGGTTTTATTTTTTGAAAATTCACCAGGAAAGGGGGATTATTTTCATTCGACCTGATAATAATATTATTGTACAAGCTGTAACGACATATCGCCATTTTTCGTCAGTACTACATCACATCAGGTCGTCACTTTCCTACGTGGATATTAATTTAAAAGCATACTTCGCTCAGCATGTATCTATTATGATATCGTGCTTAACAACAAACTGGGATGTTGTCCTGAATAATATCTCGTTGAAAATACTATTATTAATTTTCAAAAGAGTTTTCACTGATCCCAAAAATAATAAGTTTGCCGGTCATACAAAAATAATAAGATAAAATCACCACACTCATTGCATAATAACACTTTGTCGCCATCTCTCGACCAGGGGCAGTACAGGCGCCCATTGGCCAATGAAAGACCGGGCTCATTTGCATACGGACCGCGCCGCACCGGACCCGGACGCGGTGTATAAATAGGGCGATTGGGACGGGCCAATCGCATTAGCAATCGAATATCTAATCGGTGCACACGCTTCGTTACATTCTTCACATACCAGCTTACATTCATCATGGCTCCAACAGGTCAAGTTGCCAAGAAAGGTTCCAAGAAAGCAGTCAAGGCCCCCCGGCCCAGCGGTGGCAAGAAGAGGCACAGGAAAAGGAAGGAGAGCTACGGAATCTACATCTACAAAGTCCTTAAGCAGGTTCACCCTGATACCGGAATTTCTAGCCGGGCCATGACGATCATGAACAGCTTCGTCAACGACATCTTCGAGCGGATTGCCGGCGAATCTTCTCGGCTGGCCCAATACAACAAGAAATCTACCATCAGCAGTCGTGAGATACAGACCGCCGTGGCCCCTTCTTCTTCCAGGGGAGCTTGCTAAGCACGCCGTGAGTGAGGGCACCAAAGCGGTGACGAAGTATACCACATCTAAATAGAGGGATACCACATCTAAATAGAGGGAGTTCTACTCTTCATGTACAAACAACGGCCCTTTTCAGGGCCACACAAATATTCAAGAAAGAATGCATTATGTAGTATGAAGGAATAAATAAGCATATGAATGAACGGTCGAATAAATTAAACGAATGAAATTGTAAGTAATAATAATAGAGTAAAATGTAAGAAAATATGACAGATGAAAATGAATCTGTTGTGAAAATCAAGTTCGTGTGTACTGGGAAAGGTGCCGATGATAAGGAATGATCATGAATGATTATGCGTTTGAGAATGCATGCATGCATGCTATAGCATGCTATAAATGAATACTGAAAAATGAATACTGAATGGGGGGGGGGTATAAAGACGGAGATACGGGATGCAAAGCAAATCCAAATTAGCATTTAATTTGCGTATGTTATTGACAAGACCGGGGTCTTGATTTTTCATTGACTCATGATGTCCCCGTTCCCTAGTTTCTTACATGTTGTTACCTTCTCAAAAAAAAAACCATCCAGAATCGGTCGCCCCGTGAATTTAGTTTACTATTACCGTAGTGAAATTCGTCACCCCTTTGGTGCCTTTACTCACGCAGTGCCGTTGTGCACAGCGCCACCACCATACCACGCTTCGCGCGTTATGACAATAGAGCAACACAACTGACCAATCACGAGAGCTCTGCGGACGGTGCCGTTGGGTTTGGGATCTCTCGGAGCTCTTATAAATAGCGGTCATATTTTCAGCGGCAGTCACTCATCTCGTCTTCTACGTTCGATTCGCAGACTTACCATCAGACAAGTAACCAACCATGGCACGCACCAAGCAGACGGCTCGCAAATCTACCGGAGGGAAGGCTCCCAGAAAGCAGTTGGCAACCAAGGCGGCCAGGAAGAGTGCCCCAGCCACCGGGGGAGTTAAAAAGCCACATAGGTACAGGCCTGGAACTGTCGCCCTGAGAGAGATTCGCCGCTACCAGAAGAGCACCGAGCTTCTGATCCGAAAACTCCCATTCCAGCGTCTAGTGAGGGAGATTGCCCAGGACTTCAAAACAGAGCTCCGCTTCCAGAGTTCCGCCGTGATGGCCCTTCAAGAAGCTAGCGAAGCCTATCTGGTCGGGCTATTTGAAGACACCAACCTGTGCGCCATCCATGCTAAGAGGGTTACCATCATGCCGAAAGATATCCAGCTGGCCCGTCGAATCCGTGGAGAACGCGCCTAGAGCGCCAATGCACTACAGCCTGTAGGGCATATAACCAAACGGCTCTTTTCAGAGCCACCATAACATCACGAAAGAATCACTGATATTATATGCAGTATATATGAATAATTGGTAAAAATAATGAATCCCTGGGGTAATTGAAATATTAAATAGATATAATGTACATCATACATATAACTTTGATCAAAATAGTGGTTGTGAGGGGGGGGGGGGTAATTACCTGTAGTCGCATGAAGAGTGAGTGCGTATGTCACATGCCACTGTCACTGCTTGTCCTTATCTTGTACCATGACATCCTCCTCCCTCTTTCCTATTGAAATACAAAAAAATATATAGGAAATAAATAAATTACTGATAAAATCACCATAACAGTATATACACGCAGTCTTTATCATTTTTATTATTTTTAATATATAAAACAAACGTGGAATCACAAGCCTTCGCTTTCGGTTGTTTGATGATTTTGAAAGTAGGATTTATATAAGTTAGTTGGTATACTTGTTCTAATAAATATATTCCAGGGGTACATACTTTTTTCAAGTAGATCTCTTTGTAATTTTATTTGAATAAGAATTCACTTGCTATTCTGTTAATGAAATATAAAGTCAAAATAGATTCATGTATTCGTTATTGTATCGTATTTTGTTCAGGTAGGTATATCATGCAGCCATATTGCCACACAGTACACCACGAGCTTCCAAAACTGAGTTGTGTGTTCGATTATTTGAGGGATCATAATAAATTTTGGTGTGCACGTCATTATAATTTTTTCAAGAAAATGAAATAAATGGTGCACAGGAAAAGGTAGGGTTAGGGATAGTAAACAGATGAGAAGGATTCGCCGCAAGATGGCAGCAGTCACAAATATTGATTTTTGTTTCAGAGGCCGGACTGGCGACGGCGGTCAGCGAACCGTTGATTGGACAATAGTCGCAATACCCCGGCGGTAAATGCGAACGCCACATCGCGTATAAAAAGGCAGAAAAAAGCGCTGAGGAGTCATTACACGAATGCACACTGCTCCTGTCTGATCTTCAACTCGCTATCGGTTCATCTCATCAGTAAAACATCATGTCTGGAAGAGGAAAGAGTGGAAAGGCCCGAACCAAGGCAAAGACTCGCTCATCCCGTGCTGGTCTTCAGTTCCCAGTGGGACGTGTTCACCGATTTCTTCGAAAGGGCAGCTATGCACAGAGGGTAGGCGCTGGAGCACCCGTCTACATGGCTGCAGTACTGGAGTACCTGACTGCCGAAATCTTGGAACTCGCCGGTAATGCTGCTCGTGACAACAAGAAGTCTAGGATCATCCCTCGTCACCTTCAGCTCGCCGTACGCAACGACGAGGAACTGAACAAACTCTTGGGTGGTGTGACAATCGCACAAGGTGGCGTACTGCCAAACATCCAAGCCGTGTTGCTTCCAAAGAAAACCGCTAAATCAAGCTAGTTTGCCTCGGCGAACCCCCATTTCAACGGCCCTTATCAGGGCCACCAAATATTCACGAAAGAATTGTTTTTTTTTTCATTGGTATCCATCCCTCTTTCTCTCTCACTAACTCTATACAGATAAGGTACATGATGTGACTGATAAGAAAGATGAATTATGTCCAGTCATTTTAAGGATTTCAAATGAATACTGACAAATAATTTAGAAGATAAATGATGTCAAATAACTAAATTGAGTTCAGGGAGGCTCAACATGTTAATTTGAATAGAATTCCTAACAATTTAGTAACATGAAATTTCAAATAACGGGGGTGCGCTGGAAGGAATAATATGCATAGACGTAGAAGAAGAAGAAGTAGTAGTAGTAGTAGTAGTAGTAGTAAGAGTAGTAGTAGTAGTAGTAAGAGTAGTAGTAGTAATAGTAGTAAGAGTAGTAGTAGTAGTAGTAGTAGTAAGAGTAGTAATAGTAGTAGTAGTAGTAGTAGTAGTAGTAGTAGTAGTAGTGGTATGTCAAACTCAGGAAGTCCTAAACTATCGTCATAACGAGTGCCAAAGTTTCTTCAATCATTCAGATTACAGTAAATGTCACACATTCTTGATGTCGACCAACGCCCCCTTGTGGCGAGTTTTTCCTAGTCTCGGTGTTCTGGCATTAAAATCAGTGGCTGTATTTACTACGCCATGATGGTAATACCGAACAAAGATTTTTTAAATGTTTTATCAATGATAGCATGCGGACGAATATAAAAGGACATGTGCATGTTTATGGGCGAAAAATCTGTAAAAAATAATAATGATATAGAAATATCGTTACAAATTGCCTTCGAAAAGGAAAATAACGGGAGGGGTATTTGGTAATAATAAGTAGAAGAAGAATAATAGGAAGAGGAAGAACAGGGAAAAGGGAAGAGGAAGAAGAATCTACTCATGTTAGCAGAAGCCCTAGTAAAATGGGCAACACAGTAGTGGGGCGGGCAGGCTGGGGAGGTTTCCTACCACGTACGCAACCATGACGTATAATGATCATTTCGCGGTGAGGCGGGCACTTGTTTTGTTCACGCCGCAACTGTACAGACGTATACCAAAATGGCTGAGAAGGACACCAAGAATGCTCCTAAGAAGAAACCAGCGACCCATCCGCCTGCTGCTGAGATGGTTATGACAGCAATCACCGAACTGAAGGAGCGGAATGGATCTTCGCTGCAGGCAATCAAGAAGTACATCGAGCAGAACTTCGATGTCCAGATGGACCGACAGCTCATATTCATCAAGAGGGCTCTGAAGGCTGGTGTGGTGAAGGGCAAACTTACGCAGACGAAGGGTAAAGGTGCTTCGGGGTCATTCAAGTTGAATGTGCAAGCAGCCAAGGCACAGAGAAGGCCAAGAAGGAAAAGGAGAAGGTCAAGAAGGAGAAAGAGAAGGAGAAGGCCAAGGCGAAAGCTGCAGCCCAGAAGGAGAAAAAGCAGAAGGCAGCCGCCGCTAAGAAGGCAAAGGCAGCACCAAAGAAAGTGAAGAAGCCAGTGAAGAAGACTACTGAGAAGAAAGAGAAGAAAAAGACACCAAAGAAGAAAGTCCCTGCCAAGAAATCGACACCCAAGAAGGCGACCAAGAAGGCGGTAGCCAAGAAACCAAAGGCTTCGAACCCCAAGAAACCCGCGGCAAAGAAGGTGACAAAGAAATCCAAGTGATTTCTGGATAGCCACTTTCCAGTGCCAACCAAACGGCTCTTTTCAGAGCCACCACATTTCCATGAAAGAATACTTGTCTTAATGAAATAATAATAACAGTAATAATAACAACAAAAATAATAATGATAATAAACATTATTTATAGTATGAACCAATTCTGTGACCACTCGCACTGGTATAAGTCGGATTCTAATGCAAAAAAATTAAAGAATGAAGATTATATATTTATTAAATGGCTAGGTAATTGGACACTATTATCATATTATAAGAAGGAGGAACAAGGGGGCGGGATGTGAATGACATATAAGGTATAAAAATGTATATGAAACTAATTATATATGAAGTTAACATATATCGTGGAAAAAAAAATAACACGAAGAGAAAGGAAGAAAACGTAAGAAATAAATAATGCAAAGAAAATGAACTGGAGAGGGAGATCGGTATTATTGATGAAATTTAAGATGTTGCCTTATATTTGAGTACTATTGACAATATCTTCCGAGAATTATGCATTTTGTTTTTTCCTAAGGGTCATTATTCCGTGCGTTTTCAGGGCGGGGGGGGGGGAGGGACTCTTTCAGAAATCATATCGGCGTCGGCACAAGGGGGCGCTCTGACGTGAGTGCCATTCGCCGCCGGGTCGGCGCGGTGACGAGTTTCGTCACCCACGTCCGCAATCTGACCACAATAGCCGCTGTTCTCGCAAATTACCTCATTCGCTCAGCGTAACATCCAGTCTTCAGTATCGTACACAACTAGCTCTCATAAATCAAGATGTCAGGTCGCGGAAAAGGAGGAAAGGGTCTTGGAAAGGGTGGTGCCAAGCGTCATCGCAAGGTTCTACGAGACAACATCCAAGGTATCACGAAGCCTGCTATCCGCCGTCTAGCAAGAAGAGGTGGAGTCAAAAGAATCTCTGGTCTCATCTACGAAGAGACACGCGGTGTACTGAAAGTCTTCTTGGAGAATGTCATCCGTGATGCCGTCACCTACTGTGAGCACGCCAAGCGGAAGACTGTCACAGCCATGGACGTGGTCTATGCACTGAAAAGGCAGGGCCGCACCCTGTACGGTTTTGGCGGCTAGTCTAACCCTACGGTTATGGCTAGAAATAACGGCTCTTTTCAGAGCCACCACATGATCAAGAAAGAATGTTGTTGATTTAAAGTAGATGAATGATGATAATCAGTACTATAATAATATAAATCAATTTAGGAATTACTATAAATCTAATCTTTTCATACTTACATTATCATCATATAGTATCAAATTACCATTGCCTTATATACAGAGTGAGAATGACATGTGAGTAGCCAAAGAGGTGCTATTACATAGCAACAAGGTGCCAAAAAATGCCGGTTTTATTTTTCGTGACCAATAAAGAAGAAAAAATATTAATCATGTATCGCTGTGCTCTAACATTGGTAGACTACGTTTTGATCATAAGCTAGGAATAACACGGCAGCAATACCAATATGTATGTATCACGTGCGTCCAAAGGAAATAAACGACAATGATATAGATATAAATCATTACTTCTTATGCAAAGTCTTAATTTCTTTCAATCGATCGAACGGCTGTAGATATACTTGGGATGGGGTGAGGTAGGAAGAGAAATGGGGGGGGGGGAGAGAATGAGTAGCATAAAAAAAGAAAGAATTGAAGAAAAAAAAGAGATAAAAGACGGCCTCCGCCCCTAATTATCCAGGTCGCTCTTTAGTCAGATTTTGCTACCTGAAAAAACCCGGCTAAACTCCTTATTTTAATTTCAGTACAAACAGATAATAAAGTGTGTTTCCCCCAATATCATTAAAAGCATGACATTTTCACGAAGGGTTTAGACTGTAATAGAGAAATGAATTGATATTTATCGAGGTGCATTTAAAAATACATAAATTTCTATTTTGACTGGTTCACATGAAGGCATTTTCCTATGTCCTGATGAAAAAAAAATTAATGAGTAAAACTGAAGAAAATATCACAATATTCAATTTTCATTACCCTCACTTAAAAACGAGGTTTTATTTTTTGAAAATTCACCAGGAAAGGGGGATTATTTTCATTCGACCTGATAATAATATTATTGTACAAGCTGTAACGACATATCGCCATTTTTCGTCAGTACTACATCACATCAGGTCGTCACTTTCCTACGTGGATATTAATTTAAAAGCATACTTCGCTCAGCATGTATCTATTATGATATCGTGCTTAACAACAAACTGGGATGTTGTCCTGAATAATATCTCGTTGAAAATACTATTATTAATTTTCAAAAGAGTTTTCACTGATCCCAAAAATAATAAGTTTGCCGGTCATACAAAAATAATAAGATAAAATCACCACACTCATTGCATAATAACACTTTGTCGCCATCTCTCGACCAGGGGCAGTACAGGCGCCCATTGGCCAATGAAAGACCGGGCTCATTTGCATACGGACCGCGCCGCACCGGACCCGGACGCGGTGTATAAATAGGGCGATTGGGACGGGCCAATCGCATTAGCAATCGAATATCTAATCGGTGCACACGCTTCGTTACATTCTTCACATACCAGCTTACATTCATCATGGCTCCAACAGGTCAAGTTGCCAAGAAAGGTTCCAAGAAAGCAGTCAAGGCCCCCCGGCCCAGCGGTGGCAAGAAGAGGCACAGGAAAAGGAAGGAGAGCTACGGAATCTACATCTACAAAGTCCTTAAGCAGGTTCACCCTGATACCGGAATTTCTAGCCGGGCCATGACGATCATGAACAGCTTCGTCAACGACATCTTCGAGCGGATTGCCGGCGAATCTTCTCGGCTGGCCCAATACAACAAGAAATCTACCATCAGCAGTCGTGAGATACAGACCGCCGTGCGCCTTCTTCTTCCAGGGGAGCTTGCTAAGCACGCCGTGAGTGAGGGCACCAAAGCGGTGACGAAGTATACCACATCTAAATAGAGGGAGTTCTACTCTTCATGTACAAACAACGGCCCTTTTCAGGGCCACACAAATATTCAAGAAAGAATGCATTATGTAGTATGAAGGAATAAATAAGCATATGAATGAACGGTCGAATAAATTAAACGAATGAAATTGTAAGTAATAATAATAGAGTAAAATGTAAGAAAATATGACAGATGAAAATGAATCTGTTGTGAAAATCAAGTTCGTGTGTACTGGGAAAGGTGCCGATGATAAGGAATGATCATGAATGATTATGCGTTTGAGAATGCATGCATGCATGCTATAGCATGCTATAAATGAATACTGAAAAATGAATACTGAATGGGGGGGGGGTAAAAGACGGAGATACGGGATGCAAAGCAAATCCAAATTAGCATTTAATTTGCGTATGTTATTGACAAGACCGGGGTCTTGATTTTTCATTGACTCATGATGTCCCCGTTCCCTAGTTTCTTACATGTTGTTACCTTCTCAAAAAAAAAACCATCCAGAATCGGTCGCCCCGTGAATTTAGTTTACTATTACCGTAGTGAAATTCGTCACCCCTTTGGTGCCTTTACTCACGCAGTGCCGTTGTGCACAGCGCCACCACCATACCACGCTTCGCGCGTTATGACAATAGAGCAACACAACTGACCAATCACGAGAGCTCTGCGGACGGTGCCGTTGGGTTTGGGATCTCTCGGAGCTCTTATAAATAGCGGTCATATTTTCAGCGGCAGTCACTCATCTCGTCTTCTACGTTCGATTCGCAGACTTACCATCAGACAAGTAACCAACCATGGCACGCACCAAGCAGACGGCTCGCAAATCTACCGGAGGGAAGGCTCCCAGAAAGCAGTTGGCAACCAAGGCGGCCAGGAAGAGTGCCCCAGCCACCGGGGGAGTTAAAAAGCCACATAGGTACAGGCCTGGAACTGTCGCCCTGAGAGAGATTCGCCGCTACCAGAAGAGCACCGAGCTTCTGATCCGAAAACTCCCATTCCAGCGTCTAGTGAGGGAGATTGCCCAGGACTTCAAAACAGAGCTCCGCTTCCAGAGTTCCGCCGTGATGGCCCTTCAAGAAGCTAGCGAAGCCTATCTGGTCGGGCTATTTGAAGACACCAACCTGTGCGCCATCCATGCTAAGAGGGTTACCATCATGCCGAAAGATATCCAGCTGGCCCGTCGAATCCGTGGAGAACGCGCCTAGAGCGCCAATGCACTACAGCCTGTAGGGCATATAACCAAACGGCTCTTTTCAGAGCCACCATAACATCACGAAAGAATCACTGATATTATATGCAGTATATATGAATAATTGGTAAAAATAATGAATCCCTGGGGTAATTGAAATATTAAATAGATATAATGTACATCATACATATAACTTTGATCAAAATAGTGGTTGTGAGGGGGGGGGGGGTAATTACCTGTAGTCGCATGAAGAGTGAGTGCGTATGTCACATGCCACTGTCACTGCTTGTCCTTATCTTGTACCATGACATCCTCCTCCCTCTTTCCTATTGAAATACAAAAAAATATATAGGAAATAAATAAATTACTGATAAAATCACCATAACAGTATATACACGCAGTCTTTATCATTTTTATTATTTTTAATATATAAAACAAACGTGGAATCACAAGCCTTCGCTTTCGGTTGTTTGATGATTTTGAAAGTAGGATTTATATAAGTTAGTTGGTATACTTGTTCTAATAAATATATTCCAGGGGTACATACTTTTTTCAAGTAGATCTCTTTGTAATTTTATTTGAATAAGAATTCACTTGCTATTCTGTTAATGAAATATAAAGTCAAAATAGATTCATGTATTCGTTATTGTATCGTATTTTGTTCAGGTAGGTATATCATGCAGCCATATTGCCACACAGTACACCACGAGCTTCCAAAACTGAGTTGTGTGTTCGATTATTTGAGGGATCATAATAAATTTTGGTGTGCACGTCATTATAATTTTTTCAAGAAAATGAAATAAATGGTGCACAGGAAAAGGTAGGGTTAGGGATAGTAAACAGATGAGAAGGATTCGCCGCAAGATGGCAGCAGTCACAAATATTGATTTTTGTTTCAGAGGCCGGACTGGCGACGGCGGTCAGCGAACCGTTGATTGGACAATAGTCGCAATACCCCGGCGGTAAATGCGAACGCCACATCGCGTATAAAAAGGCAGAAAAAAGCGCTGAGGAGTCATTACACGAATGCACACTGCTCCTGTCTGATCTTCAACTCGCTATCGGTTCATCTCATCAGTAAAACATCATGTCTGGAAGAGGAAAGAGTGGAAAGGCCCGAACCAAGGCAAAGACTCGCTCATCCCGTGCTGGTCTTCAGTTCCCAGTGGGACGTGTTCACCGATTTCTTCGAAAGGGCAGCTATGCACAGAGGGTAGGCGCTGGAGCACCCGTCTACATGGCTGCAGTACTGGAGTACCTGACTGCCGAAATCTTGGAACTCGCCGGTAATGCTGCTCGTGACAACAAGAAGTCTAGGATCATCCCTCGTCACCTTCAGCTCGCCGTACGCAACGACGAGGAACTGAACAAACTCTTGGGTGGTGTGACAATCGCACAAGGTGGCGTACTGCCAAACATCCAAGCCGTGTTGCTTCCAAAGAAAACCGCTAAATCAAGCTAGTTTGCCTCGGCGAACCCCCATTTCAACGGCCCTTATCAGGGCCACCAAATATTCACGAAAGAATTGTTTTTTTTTTCATTGGTATCCATCCCTCTTTCTCTCTCACTAACTCTATACAGATAAGGTACATGATGTGACTGATAAGAAAGATGAATTATGTCCAGTCATTTTAAGGATTTCAAATGAATACTGACAAATAATTTAGAAGATAAATGATGTCAAATAACTAAATTGAGTTCAGGGAGGCTCAACATGTTAATTTGAATAGAATTCCTAACAATTTAGTAACATGAAATTTCAAATAACGGGGGTGCGCTGGAAGGAATAATATGCATAGACGTAGAAGAAGAAGAAGTAGTAGTAGTAGTAGTAGTAGTAGTAAGAGTAGTAGTAGTAGTAGTAAGAGTAGTAGTAGTAATAGTAGTAAGAGTAGTAGTAGTAGTAGTAGTAGTAAGAGTAGTAATAGTAGTAGTAGTAGTAGTAGTAGTAGTAGTAGTAGTAGTGGTATGTCAAACTCAGGAAGTCCTAAACTATCGTCATAACGAGTGCCAAAGTTTCTTCAATCATTCAGATTACAGTAAATGTCACACATTCTTGATGTCGACCAACGCCCCCTTGTGGCGAGTTTTTCCTAGTCTCGGTGTTCTGGCATTAAAATCAGTGGCTGTATTTACTACGCCATGATGGTAATACCGAACAAAGATTTTTTAAATGTTTTATCAATGATAGCATGCGGACGAATATAAAAGGACATGTGCATGTTTATGGGCGAAAAATCTGTAAAAAATAATAATGATATAGAAATATCGTTACAAATTGCCTTCGAAAAGGAAAATAACGGGAGGGGTATTTGGTAATAATAAGTAGAAGAAGAATAATAGGAAGAGGAAGAACAGGGAAAAGGGAAGAGGAAGAAGAATCTACTCATGTTAGCAGAAGCCCTAGTAAAATGGGCAACACAGTAGTGGGGCGGGCAGGCTGGGGAGGTTTCCTACCACGTACGCAACCATGACGTATAATGATCATTTCGCGGTGAGGCGGGCACTTGTTTTGTTCACGCCGCAACTGTACAGACGTATACCAAAATGGCTGAGAAGGACACCAAGAATGCTCCTAAGAAGAAACCAGCGACCCATCCGCCTGCTGCTGAGATGGTTATGACAGCAATCACCGAACTGAAGGAGCGGAATGGATCTTCGCTGCAGGCAATCAAGAAGTACATCGAGCAGAACTTCGATGTCCAGATGGACCGACAGCTCATATTCATCAAGAGGGCTCTGAAGGCTGGTGTGGTGAAGGGCAAACTTACGCAGACGAAGGGTAAAGGTGCTTCGGGGTCATTCAAGTTGAATGTGCAAGCAGCCAAGGCACAGGCAGTGGAGAAGGCCAAGAAGGAAAAGGAGAAGGTCAAGAAGGAGAAAGAGAAGGAGAAGGCCAAGGCGAAAGCTGCAGCCCAGAAGGAGAAAAAGCAGAAGGCAGCCGCCGCTAAGAAGGCAAAGGCAGCACCAAAGAAAGTGAAGAAGCCAGTGAAGAAGACTACTGAGAAGAAAGAGAAGAAAAAGACACCAAAGAAGAAAGTCCCTGCCAAGAAATCGACACCCAAGAAGGCGACCAAGAAGGCGGTAGCCAAGAAACCAAAGGCTTCGAACCCCAAGAAACCCGCGGCAAAGAAGGTGACAAAGAAATCCAAGTGATTTCTGGATAGCCACTTTCCAGTGCCAACCAAACGGCTCTTTTCAGAGCCACCACATTTCCATGAAAGAATACTTGTCTTAATGAAATAATAATAACAGTAATAATAACAACAAAAATAATAATGATAATAAACATTATTTATAGTATGAACCAATTCTGTGACCACTCGCACTGGTATAAGTCGGATTCTAATGCAAAAAAATTAAAGAATGAAGATTATATATTTATTAAATGGCTAGGTAATTGGACACTATTATCATATTATAAGAAGGAGGAACAAGGGGGCGGGATGTGAATGACATATAAGGTATAAAAATGTATATGAAACTAATTATATATGAAGTTAACATATATCGTGGAAAAAAAAATAACACGAAGAGAAAGGAAGAAAACGTAAGAAATAAATAATGCAAAGAAAATGAACTGGAGAGGGAGATCGGTATTATTGATGAAATTTAAGATGTTGCCTTATATTTGAGTACTATTGACAATATCTTCCGAGAATTATGCATTTTGTTTTTTCCTAAGGGTCATTATTCCGTGCGTTTTCAGGGCGGGGGGGGGGGAGGGACTCTTTCAGAAATCATATCGGCGTCGGCACAAGGGGGCGCTCTGACGTGAGTGCCATTCGCCGCCGGGTCGGCGCGGTGACGAGTTTCGTCACCCACGTCCGCAATCTGACCACAATAGCCGCTGTTCTCGCAAATTACCTCATTCGCTCAGCGTAACATCCAGTCTTCAGTATCGTACACAACTAGCTCTCATAAATCAAGATGTCAGGTCGCGGAAAAGGAGGAAAGGGTCTTGGAAAGGGTGGTGCCAAGCGTCATCGCAAGGTTCTACGAGACAACATCCAAGGTATCACGAAGCCTGCTATCCGCCGTCTAGCAAGAAGAGGTGGAGTCAAAAGAATCTCTGGTCTCATCTACGAAGAGACACGCGGTGTACTGAAAGTCTTCTTGGAGAATGTCATCCGTGATGCCGTCACCTACTGTGAGCACGCCAAGCGGAAGACTGTCACAGCCATGGACGTGGTCTATGCACTGAAAAGGCAGGGCCGCACCCTGTACGGTTTTGGCGGCTAGTCTAACCCTACGGTTATGGCTAGAAATAACGGCTCTTTTCAGAGCCACCACATGATCAAGAAAGAATGTTGTTGATTTAAAGTAGATGAATGATGATAATCAGTACTATAATAATATAAATCAATTTAGGAATTACTATAAATCTAATCTTTTCATACTTACATTATCATCATATAGTATCAAATTACCATTGCCTTATATACAGAGTGAGAATGACATGTGAGTAGCCAAAGAGGTGCTATTACATAGCAACAAGGTGCCAAAAAATGCCGGTTTTATTTTTCGTGACCAATAAAGAAGAAAAAATATTAATCATGTATCGCTGTGCTCTAACATTGGTAGACTACGTTTTGATCATAAGCTAGGAATAACACGGCAGCAATACCAATATGTATGTATCACGTGCGTCCAAAGGAAATAAACGACAATGATATAGATATAAATCATTACTTCTTATGCAAAGTCTTAATTTCTTTCAATCGATCGAACGGCTGTAGATATACTTGGGATGGGGTGAGGTAGGAAGAGAAATGGGGGGGGGGGAGAGAATGAGTAGCATAAAAAAAGAAAGAATTGAAGAAAAAAAAGAGATAAAAGACGGCCTCCGCCCCTAATTATCCAGGTCGCTCTTTAGTCAGATTTTGCTACCTGAAAAAACCCGGCTAAACTCCTTATTTTAATTTCAGTACAAACAGATAATAAAGTGTGTTTCCCCCAATATCATTAAAAGCATGACATTTTCACGAAGGGTTTAGACTGTAATAGAGAAATGAATTGATATTTATCGAGGTGCATTTAAAAATACATAAATTTCTATTTTGACTGGTTCACATGAAGGCATTTTCCTATGTCCTGATGAAAAAAAAATTAATGAGTAAAACTGAAGAAAATATCACAATATTCAATTTTCATTACCCTCACTTAAAAACGAGGTTTTATTTTTTGAAAATTCACCAGGAAAGGGGGATTATTTTCATTCGACCTGATAATAATATTATTGTACAAGCTGTAACGACATATCGCCATTTTTCGTCAGTACTACATCACATCAGGTCGTCACTTTCCTACGTGGATATTAATTTAAAAGCATACTTCGCTCAGCATGTATCTATTATGATATCGTGCTTAACAACAAACTGGGATGTTGTCCTGAATAATATCTCGTTGAAAATACTATTATTAATTTTCAAAAGAGTTTTCACTGATCCCAAAAATAATAAGTTTGCCGGTCATACAAAAATAATAAGATAAAATCACCACACTCATTGCATAATAACACTTTGTCGCCATCTCTCGACCAGGGGCAGTACAGGCGCCCATTGGCCAATGAAAGACCGGGCTCATTTGCATACGGACCGCGCCGCACCGGACCCGGACGCGGTGTATAAATAGGGCGATTGGGACGGGCCAATCGCATTAGCAATCGAATATCTAATCGGTGCACACGCTTCGTTACATTCTTCACATACCAGCTTACATTCATCATGGCTCCAACAGGTCAAGTTGCCAAGAAAGGTTCCAAGAAAGCAGTCAAGGCCCCCCGGCCCAGCGGTGGCAAGAAGAGGCACAGGAAAAGGAAGGAGAGCTACGGAATCTACATCTACAAAGTCCTTAAGCAGGTTCACCCTGATACCGGAATTTCTAGCCGGGCCATGACGATCATGAACAGCTTCGTCAACGACATCTTCGAGCGGATTGCCGGCGAATCTTCTCGGCTGGCCCAATACAACAAGAAATCTACCATCAGCAGTCGTGAGATACAGACCGCCGTGCGCCTTCTTCTTCCAGGGGAGCTTGCTAAGCACGCCGTGAGTGAGGGCACCAAAGCGGTGACGAAGTATACCACATCTAAATAGAGGGAGTTCTACTCTTCATGTACAAACAACGGCCCTTTTCAGGGCCACACAAATATTCAAGAAAGAATGCATTATGTAGTATGAAGGAATAAATAAGCATATGAATGAACGGTCGAATAAATTAAACGAATGAAATTGTAAGTAATAATAATAGAGTAAAATGTAAGAAAATATGACAGATGAAAATGAATCTGTTGTGAAAATCAAGTTCGTGTGTACTGGGAAAGGTGCCGATGATAAGGAATGATCATGAATGATTATGCGTTTGAGAATGCATGCATGCATGCTATAGCATGCTATAAATGAATACTGAAAAATGAATACTGAATGGGGGGGGGGTATAAAGACGGAGATACGGGATGCAAAGCAAATCCAAATTAGCATTTAATTTGCGTATGTTATTGACAAGACCGGGGTCTTGATTTTTCATTGACTCATGATGTCCCCGTTCCCTAGTTTCTTACATGTTGTTACCTTCTCAAAAAAAAAACCATCCAGAATCGGTCGCCCCGTGAATTTAGTTTACTATTACCGTAGTGAAATTCGTCACCCCTTTGGTGCCTTTACTCACGCAGTGCCGTTGTGCACAGCGCCACCACCATACCACGCTTCGCGCGTTATGACAATAGAGCAACACAACTGACCAATCACGAGAGCTCTGCGGACGGTGCCGTTGGGTTTGGGATCTCTCGGAGCTCTTATAAATAGCGGTCATATTTTCAGCGGCAGTCACTCATCTCGTCTTCTACGTTCGATTCGCAGACTTACCATCAGACAAGTAACCAACCATGGCACGCACCAAGCAGACGGCTCGCAAATCTACCGGAGGGAAGGCTCCCAGAAAGCAGTTGGCAACCAAGGCGGCCAGGAAGAGTGCCCCAGCCACCGGGGGAGTTAAAAAGCCACATAGGTACAGGCCTGGAACTGTCGCCCTGAGAGAGATTCGCCGCTACCAGAAGAGCACCGAGCTTCTGATCCGAAAACTCCCATTCCAGCGTCTAGTGAGGGAGATTGCCCAGGACTTCAAAACAGAGCTCCGCTTCCAGAGTTCCGCCGTGATGGCCCTTCAAGAAGCTAGCGAAGCCTATCTGGTCGGGCTATTTGAAGACACCAACCTGTGCGCCATCCATGCTAAGAGGGTTACCATCATGCCGAAAGATATCCAGCTGGCCCGTCGAATCCGTGGAGAACGCGCCTAGAGCGCCAATGCACTACAGCCTGTAGGGCATATAACCAAACGGCTCTTTTCAGAGCCACCATAACATCACGAAAGAATCACTGATATTATATGCAGTATATATGAATAATTGGTAAAAATAATGAATCCCTGGGGTAATTGAAATATTAAATAGATATAATGTACATCATACATATAACACTTTGATCAAAATAGTGGTTGTGAGGGGGGGGGGGGGTAATTACCTGTAGTCGCATGAAGAGTGAGTGCGTATGTCACATGCCACTGTCACTGCTTGTCCTTATCTTGTACCATGACATCCTCCTCCCTCTTTCCTATTGAAATACAAAAAAATATATAGGAAATAAATAAATTACTGATAAAATCACCATAACAGTATATACACGCAGTCTTTATCATTTTTATTATTTTTAATATATAAAACAAACGTGGAATCACAAGCCTTCGCTTTCGGTTGTTTGATGATTTTGAAAGTAGGATTTATATAAGTTAGTTGGTATACTTGTTCTAATAAATATATTCCAGGGGTACATACTTTTTTCAAGTAGATCTCTTTGTAATTTTATTTGAATAAGAATTCACTTGCTATTCTGTTAATGAAATATAAAGTCAAAATAGATTCATGTATTCGTTATTGTATCGTATTTTGTTCAGGTAGGTATATCATGCAGCCATATTGCCACACAGTACACCACGAGCTTCCAAAACTGAGTTGTGTGTTCGATTATTTGAGGGATCATAATAAATTTTGGTGTGCACGTCATTATAATTTTTTCAAGAAAATGAAATAAATGGTGCACAGGAAAAGGTAGGGTTAGGGATAGTAAACAGATGAGAAGGATTCGCCGCAAGATGGCAGCAGTCACAAATATTGATTTTTGTTTCAGAGGCCGGACTGGCGACGGCGGTCAGCGAACCGTTGATTGGACAATAGTCGCAATACCCCGGCGGTAAATGCGAACGCCACATCGCGTATAAAAAGGCAGAAAAAAGCGCTGAGGAGTCATTACACGAATGCACACTGCTCCTGTCTGATCTTCAACTCGCTATCGGTTCATCTCATCAGTAAAACATCATGTCTGGAAGAGGAAAGAGTGGAAAGGCCCGAACCAAGGCAAAGACTCGCTCATCCCGTGCTGGTCTTCAGTTCCCAGTGGGACGTGTTCACCGATTTCTTCGAAAGGGCAGCTATGCACAGAGGGTAGGCGCTGGAGCACCCGTCTACATGGCTGCAGTACTGGAGTACCTGACTGCCGAAATCTTGGAACTCGCCGGTAATGCTGCTCGTGACAACAAGAAGTCTAGGATCATCCCTCGTCACCTTCAGCTCGCCGTACGCAACGACGAGGAACTGAACAAACTCTTGGGTGGTGTA